>NW_028116783.1:0-41708 GCF_964273445.1 Streptopelia decaocto
AAAACACCCCAAAGTGACGGGATTTGAAATCGGTTTGGGGGGATTTGGTGCCTCACATCACAGGGTGATCCCAAAATAACAGTAGGGGGTCAGGGTTGCGTTATGGCTGGGTTAGGGTTGGGTTAGGGTTAGGCTTGGGTTAGGCTTAGGGTTAGAGTCGAGGGGCGGAACGCTGATAGGCGGGGAGAATGGCAAGTGATGTGCGTAGGCAGCCAATGAGGTTGCCGGAGGGGCGGGCGTTGGGGTGTCCGTACTGCGCATGCCCAAAGTGCGCAGTCCTCAGTCAGGTCCGACGCTGAGGCGGGCACCTGGGGGCGGACCGCGGAAGGCGCATCCAATAGGAGGACGGCGTGGTGGGGTGGAAAGCAGCCAATCAGAGCGCGCCGACTCAATCCCGTTTGAACAGCTGCCTGCCTGGCCAACGCGTCCGTGGTGTCTCGGCGCGGGGAGCGGGAGTTAACGGGGAAACGGGGGTCGGGGCGAGGCGGGGGAGGCTGTGGAGCGCTCATTTTGGCCTCTCCGTCCCGTTTGCCTCGCTCTCCTTCTCTCTGTGTCACCTCGTCTGGCTCCCTGTCACTGTCTTTCTCTGATAAGCTGACCTGCTCTTTGCCGTCCCTTTTTGTGGAATCACAGGCTCATTCTGCTTGGAAAAGACACGTGCAGTTTTAAATTTGGGGTTGACTTCTAGGGGGTTTTTTCCCCATTAGTGTGAATTGATGGCACGTTGTCCTGTGGCTCAATCCCCGTTCTGTCTGTGGAGTCTTCAATTTAGGATGTTCAGGTAAGAAAGTTTGTCCTTCCAGAAAAGGAGCAGTCATTGGTAGGACTGAGAGAGGCTTTGAAGTGCACGATCAGAATTGAAGGCAGATTGCACTTGCCGTTGCTGCTGTCCGTCTTGTCTCTCACTGGTTTCCCCACGGCTCCCTAGTGTTTGGGCATGTTTTTTCCCCAAGGAGAGGCCGTGCGGGTGAGGATTGAGAGGATTCAGAGCGGGCCAATCAGATGGCGCGGGAGGGCAGGAGGGCTGGAGGGGCGGAGCGCTGGTTGGCTGCCTAGGCACGTCAGTTGCCACTCTGTCCGCCTATCAGGTTGCTGGAGGGACGGGCGTTGCGGTCTCCCTACTGCGCATGCCCCTCCTGGGAGCGCTTCTGGGCGGCGATCGGGGAGGGGGCGGTAACCGGGAGCGAACAGCAACCGGGTTCGGTGCGCGCGGAGCCGGCGGGAGAGCGCGAGGGGAACGGAGCGGAACGGCGGAAGAGGCGGCAGGTGAGTGCGGCCGCGGCCACGGGGACCGTGCCGCTGGAACGGGGGGAGCGGGATGGGCTCCGTTTCCCCCCCGCCCTTACGGCCGAGCTGGCGAAGCTGGTGAGCGGCGTGCGAGCCCGAGGGCAGGTGCGCTGAAGGCTTGCGGTCTGGAGCCGCGTCTCCCTCCGGCGCAGCGCCCGTGCCCGGTCCGGCAGTCCCTCCGGGAGCGGCGCAGCCCCCGTTAGTGGGGGCACGTTTAAAAGCGGAGCTGAGGCGCGGTTGCAGGCTCGGTGGTGGGGCGCCGCTTCGGCGGGAGCTCGGGGCGAGGCGCGGCGGGTTCCGTGTCCTGTAGGCGCGGCTTCCGTGCCGCGGCTCTCCGTGTGCTTTTTTGTTTTGTTGCGTTTGTTTTTTGGGGTTTTTTTTTCGGGATTCCGGCGACACGCGGCGCGACCGCTCGCCCGGGGCTGCCGCGGCGGGTCTCAGTGTCGCCGCCCTGTGGCGAAACTCGGGTACTGCAGCGCACGGCCAGGGGGCAGAGACGCTGCTTGCCCCGCAGCAGCCAGAGGTGCCAGATAAGAAACACAAGCAGTCAGAGGTGCCAGATAAGAAAGAACCGTCAGAACCGGCAGGAGCTGCGGCTTCACAGCTCCATCAGCGTTGATCTTATGAGTCTGATGTTGATGCTAGTCATTTTGACTTACATTATGCTACAGTGTTCTGTTTGGCACTGCTAGTGGGTAACAAATAATTGTGCTGTACCACAGCACGAGGTGATAATATTTTGTAGATTTGTACTGCCAAAGAATTTGCAAGTATATTGCAAAGGGGGGAATTCAAGAGAAGCTGCCAAGTTAATGTATGCTGTGATGAAGTTATAGAACTCATACCCTCGTTAACCAGTTGATGTGAGGTAAAATGCTTTCTGACCCCCTGCACGCTGAGGGGATATTTTTCACCTTTTAGATCCTTCTGCATGAGAGGAGGGAGACGGAAGGTTAAATAACACGTTGTTTAGAAGCAGAGTGCTTAGTTTCTATTTAACTAATAGGTGTATTGTCAGTGTATTGGCCAGCGTGCCGCAGAGGAGCAGGAGGCGCCAGCCGGCCGGGGGCAGATGCCGGGTGCGTCCCCAGCTCGCCAGAGCTCCCCCTGAGCCTCCTCCCGCGGCCCCGCTCGCCCCGTGCAGCCGCCCCCAGCCGCGGCAGCTCCTGCGAACCCGTCCCGTGTTCCCGGGCCGCTCCCGAGCCCCACGGTGAAGGCGGCAGGCCGGCCCTCGGCACCTCTCCGGTGGCCCGTGCGGAAGGAGCAGGCTCAGGCAGGGGTGAGCTACGGTGCTAACGGCTGCCGCTTCTTCTTTCCTGCTCCCAGAGGCCACGCTGAGGATGCGGCCGTTCGCTGCCACCCCGGGGATGCCGTCGGCTGCGCCCGCCTCGGGCTGGCGAGGCTCGTCTGGCAGCGCGTCGGGAAAAGGGACGGGGGAGCGCGTCCCGTCCGTGGACGGGTGCTGCCGCGGCTGGAGCCGGAGAGGTAAAGAGGAAGAAATGCGGGGCCGTCGGCCCGACGTCTGCTTCCTGCGGCGGGCAAGAGAGGGAGCCCCTCTCTCCGGGTGGCGAAGGGTCCCTCTGCGTGGCGTGCAGCGGGCCAGGCCGTCAACGTGCGCGGCAGGTCCGTGCGCGTATCCCGGAGCGGGACGGCTGCGTGGCGAGCGAGCCAGCGAGGCTCCGTGTCCCCGAAGCCTCGTCTCGTAGCAGCCCTGACACCCCACCGTGTTCTCCTAGGCTGAGGACGGCCGAGCGCCCCGAGGGAGGAGAGGAGGGGACAGGAGCGTCTGAGCTGTTAGAAGCCTCCTGGCAGCCACCGAAAGCGAGAGCCGCTGTGAGTCCCTGGCCCTCGGGACTCGTCCCCGGCTTCTGTGTCCTGGTGCCTCCCTGCCCTTCCGTCTCCTTTTTCCCCACGCTTTCTCTGGCCCGTTCTTGTCCCCGCTGCGCTCTCGTGTCCGTGCCTGTCCCCGCTGCGCTCTCGTGTGTGTCCATCCCCCCGCTGCGCTCTCGTCCGTGTGCGTGTCCCCCCGCTGCGCTCTCGTCCGTGTGTGTCCGTCCCCCCGCTGCGCTCTCGTCTGTGTGTCCCCGCGCTCTTCTCTTCCTCTCTGTGTCTGTACGTGCTGCTCTGTCCCCCGACCGTCCTGTCTTTCTCTTTCCTTCCTCCCTCCCTTCGTCTTCTCTCTCTGTGCCTTTGTCGTGCTCAGCGTTGCTGGCTTTCTTCATTCTGTATGGCGCTGTTCCCGTCCTCGTTCCTGTTCTGAGCCTTCGTGCTGCCCCCCGCCCCGTTTTTCTCTTTTTTTGTTGTTTTTTGCCTGCCCTCCGTCTCTCGGGGGGCTCCTCATTCCTCTCTTTCTTCCTCCAGCCCCCTGTGCTCCCCGCGGTCTCTCTCGCTCTGCCATCGGTTTTGCCTGTTGCTCTCCCTCTTGCTTCCCGTTGATAGGAGGAACAAAAATCTTTTAGAAAGCCCTCGGCATAAGGTAGCAAGACCAGGCCTAACGTAACAGAAACCTAACAGAGAAAAACTAGCTCTACAGGGACTGGAGGTGGCGCAAAGCGGGATGTGGTTGGCTCGCAGGCTGGGAAAATGGAACGTTCCACTGAATGGAGAAGGAGCTACTTGAGTAGCAGCACAAAATGACAGTGGGCGTGCTCAAGAAATGAGGTCGAGAAGCCGACACCGGGGCGGGGGGGCACCGGGGACCGCTGGAGACCCTTGGTGGACACGCTGGCACACCAACGATGGACTGCCAGCGAAGGGTGGGGTTATGGAAAGAGCTTCCGTCTAATGCATTAACTAAGCGCTGGGAGCAAATGAATATCCAATAGGTAGACGTAATAAATACCAAGAAGCGTGAGTCACATGCACGCTCGATTACAGGGGCGATCCTTGAGCGTGCGGTGTGCTGTATTGAAATTGCCTACCGTTTAACACTTTCAGAACAGTGTTAAAGAGTCTTTTTTGCCGACGTTTTGGTACCTCCCCGCGTCCCGTGGTTTCTCGCTGCGTCCCCGTGTCCCGCTCCCCGCCCGTGGCCGCGTTCCTCTCTGTCCCATTGACCGTGCCGGGCTTTTTCCCCCCGCCTCCGCCCCGCCGATTTGTTTCTTCCTCTGCCCTGTTCCTCGGTGCTCTTCCGGCCTCTTTTCCTCTGTCCCCCCCGCTGCTGTGTTCTCTGCCTTGTTTTTTCAGATACCTGTCCCTGTTTTCTCTTCTCGCTTGTGAAGAGAAGCTGCCAGGGGGCAGAGACGCTGTGTGACCCGCGGGGTTCGCAGTCAGGTCTCCGCGTGTCAGCGTCCGTCCCCCCGACGGGGGTCAGGTCCCCGTTTGTGTGCAAACAACATCCCTCCCTCGGTGCCTCCTTAGAATGTTTAATGACGTAAATATTGCTACTGCTAACGTTGTCGGTGCGGCTTCTTTCCTCAGTGGATCCGTCCTGCAGTCGGTGGCCCACGAATGCTCGGCAACAGCAGGAGCGGATTGAAAGGACCGGCCGCTGGAGGATGCCGAAGACTCCCGGGTCGCTGATGGAAGCAGCTTTGCGTAAAGCAAGGGGTACGTGAAGGCGGGCGTGCGGGGACGGCTGCCCAGCACGTAATGGGAGCTGAACCTTTACCTCCAGGGACTTCTGCCCAGAAAGCTGAAGAACTTGCTCTCCCGCGAGAGAGCGAAGGGGGGTGTCGATATTGGCCGGCACGAACAGCTCCCTGCTCAGGCTGGCCAGCAGCATTGCCGTGCCGGGGGGCAGCTGCCGGCCTGCGGGCCGGGGGCTGCGGCTGTTTGGGGCGCTGCCCCCGCTTTGTTTTCCTAGGGGAGCCCCCCACTTTTGGGGGGTGGTGGTACGTGCACGTGTAAATGACACGATGTTCCTTTTGTTGCCATTTCAGGATCTATAGGCACGGCTGAGATTTGCATGGCTTGGCATACTGAATGTATTAACCGAATAAAGCACGGGATCATACACGGTACAAACAGCTCCCCCAAAGAAGTAATCCCACCAATGGCCGGTAAGTATAGAATTCCATTTCTGTACTGGTACATGCGCAACTCGTTTTATCTCCTCTGCTATTTTCATTATAGCTTCCCCATTACCATCTATTTCTAAACAACACTCAGAAGTATTCCATTTCCCACAGACACCCCCTTCTTCAGCTAAAAGATAATCTAAGGCTACCCGATTTTGGTCCACTGCAGCCCTGGTCTGAGACAACTGTCTCGCAATGAGATTCAGTGCCTCAGCTGTCCGGTTGCTTATTATTTCAACCACTGCTTGCAACCGGATAATTCGGTTTAGCATGTATATTGGGGTACGGTATCCCCAGCTTCCATCTTGGGCCCAGGTGGCTGGATCATAGTATTCAATTATCCTTTTCGCAGGCCATTCATCATCTTTCCAAGTTTGCGTTCCTCCTCTGGGGACATTTGTTAAACCCCTCTTCTCTCTGTTTAAAGTTTCGTACAGAGGTTTCCCCAGATGACTCCCTTTTTCCTTTGGGAAAAGGAAAAATGCTGGTTGAATTATCCCTATTGTACAAGACCCTCTCCATTTAGGCATTAACTCGTTCTAAGCTCTATTCCCACATATCCAAAATAATCCATCGGGGGCTTTCCATGGTTCGTTGACATCGGTAGAGGCAGGATTCTGCCAAGATCTCCTTAAATCCCCCATTTCCTCCAAGGGGTTTGCTTTGCTTCGATTCTTCCAGCATATCGTTTCATTTCCCAGGCTACAATTTCGAGACCAATATCCATTAGGAGGACAAGATCCTCATGATCTCCCACTTTTATATGAAGTATTCACGTGAATGGGATGTTATACACAGTCGGTCAGTTTCTCGGTCACCTGTTTCTTGTTGCCCCTCTTGCAAGATGTGAATGTGTCCTTAGCAACAAGTTAGCATTCCATTGCTCTGTTTACCACAACACGTATCTGGTTGTCCAGGAAAATGCAGCTAATATGAAGCTTTAGCTGACAGGCAAATTCACTAAAAGAGAAACTTGTTTTGTAACAAAACCAGCACAGCCCCCCACCGCGAGGGGCATGTTTTTTTCCCCCAGGAGTTCAGGAGGGGGACCCAGGAGTTCAGGAGGGGGACCCAGGAGTTCCGGAGGGACCCAGGAGTTCCGGAGGGGACCCAGGAGTTCAGGAGGGACCCAGGAGTTCAGGAGGGACCCAGGATTTCTGGGGGGACAGAAATGCCATTTGTGCCGCGGCGGGTCTCAGTGTCGCCGTCCTGTGGACAAAGCGCGGTGCTGCACCCGGCCGCCCCAATGCGGTGCCGCGGCGCGCCTCAGTGCTGCCGCCCTGTGGCGAAACTCGGGTACTGCAGCGCACGGCCAGGGGGCAGAGACGCTGTTTGCCCCGAAGCAGCCCGAGGTGCCAGATAAGAAACACAAGCAGTCAGAGGTGCCAGATAAGAAAGAACCGTCAGAACCGGCAGGAGCTGCGGCTTCACAGCTCCATCAGCGTTGATCTTATGAGTCTGATTTTGATGCGAGTCATTTTGACTTACATTATGCTACAGTGTTCTGTTTGGCACTGCTAGTGGGTAACAAATAATTGTGCTGTACCATAGCACGAGATGATAATATAAGGAAGATGGCTCAGCCTCAGATAGGGAAGACGTGAAAGGAAGGGTGGGCTACACTGTCTATACATGCTGGATTTTAGGAAAAAAAAATTTATCACGGCCTTATTCAAATCTGACTGTCTAAAGCCAGGCATTTCTGTTCCTCAGAGCTCTGCCCCAGGGGAGCTGGTGTGCGGGAAAGTAAATTCAACTGGAGGCGGCTTAGTTTTTAAACTGCGTGATGTGCTTTTTCTGGGGTGGCGTTAACCTGAGAAATTTGGGAACTCAGAAAAAAACATAAAATCTATCTGCACTGCCACTGCCTGTTGTCAGCCCAGCATTTTCATCAGGCAAGGCGAGGTCTAACCTGAGAATGGGCTGCTCACAACCAGAGACCCACGGTTCACGGAAGCCAAAGGATTTTATCACGGGGTTGTTTTGGGAGATGTTCTGATATGTGACGGGTGTCTGCTTTTGGTCTTACACAGGAATAAATCAGTATGGCTTAATGCACCATATACCAGCAGGTCTATGTGTCAGGTGGACTTAATGGGTCTGAACAGCTTCACCTGGGACCTCACCCACAGCCTGACCACAGGCCCTGGATCCTATTTAAGCTCAGCCCAGGGCTCTCACCTGCTCTTTGAGCTCTGCTGCAGGAGTGCTGGTCTGCAGCCTTGTTGTTGCCTGTGCTCCTTGGACTGATGCTGTCGGTAGGTGTCTCCTGGATGGCCCCTTGCGTGTGTGTTGTGGCTTGTCTGGTCCTGTCTGCATTTGCTCCTGACTGGGTTCCTTGGGTGGCCCTGGGCCTGTTCATCCCTTGGTGGTTCTGTTTGCTGTGTCTGGGCGCTGTGGGAGCTGGGCAGAGCCCTCACTGGGGTTGCTCTTGGTTCCTTTCCCTCAGGGAGCATCTGGAGCAGTCGCTGTAATGAAGCTAAACCACCTTGTATGTTGCTTATGTGCATTGTCTTTTCAGGAAGTAAAGAAAGGAACTCTTTCTTCGTGAGCTGGGAGTTGAATTGTTTAAATTAGGGAGGAGTTCCCCCAGACCGTCGTGTTGGTGGGAGAGCATTTCTTCATCCATGTGAGTAAGAGTACATGAGCTGGCCCCATCTGCCTCAGACATCAAGCTCTATGAAAGGGCATGAATTTTTGGGGATCTTCCTCAAGCAAAGATAATATATAATGGTTTCTGACTTCTATGGCGCCTCTTTCCTGCTCTGAAATGGTAATTCTGACAAAGGCGCAATATCTGAGTATGTACTTCTGTAGCTGTCACCCTGATTTCACTAAAAAGCAATACTGCCCCCCATCTCTTTATTTTCCTGTTATAAAAATTACTGTGAGCAAGTATGTCTCTTGTAGGCATGGACTTAAACTTTTGGAGTGAACAAGTAATTCTGGTTCACGGGAAATGATCACCTTGCCAAGGGAAGCAGATAACTACAGGAGTAAATCCTCACGGCTCGTTAAAACCACGCTGTGGGTCTAGCTGGTGACAAACCACATCTGTCAGACTGGAGATGAAAGCGGCTGTACCTTTGTCAAAGCACTGTGTAGGCTGAGGAGCTTGGTTGTTAGTATAGCTATGCTAATCTGAGAATGACGTTCAGATGGAGGCAAAGAAAGGCTGGGAAGGTGTCTGGGAACTCCCCGTGTAGTTGGCTGCAGTCTGGGAAAGTGGATGGGTTGCCGGATGCTGCTTCCCCAGCGCCTGGGACCGCAGGGTGGGCAGCGCTAGGGAAGACCTGCAAGACTTGCCTAACTTGTTTTTCTCAGGCTCCTTGGCTTTTTTTGAAGTATCAGTTTATTAGTGCTCTTCTCTAATTGACCTCTCATCACATTGAGTTTCACATCAGGTTGGTGATGGTCAAGTCACTTATTCCTTTTGTCTTTCTTTGGAGCTTGCTTTAGAGACTAGACCAAGTGGGCTGGCACCCTGGTTGAATTCACTCTGGTGGGTGATTTATTACTAATATACAGGGAAGGACCACTCTGGAGGTCCTGCTGAGATGGTACAGATGTAAATGGCATACAAAATAAAGATGGGAAATGGTAGCAATGCCTAGCAGTAAGCTGTCACCTCAGAGCAATAGTCCAATGAGGTCTGTGCCCAGGAGTTCCCTGGTTTCAGTCTTTTACTGGAGTTAAATCCAGTTTTAGCAGAAATCTTGACTGCAGCTAGTCTAGCTTTGGGCAAGAACAAGGCTGAGCTCCTTTAAATCAGTACTGAAATGGGTATCAGCTGCTGATTATCAACCAGCAAAGAACTGAAGTGTGAGGATGAATTAACATTGTGTGTCTTTTAGGATGAATTGGCTGCTGTGTCCTGCAGCCTGGCTTCTGGAACCCCTGGGATCTGCAGTCCTGTAGGGGCTGGGAGTTGGAGTGGCTACTCTCACTCGAGTGTCAGAGGAAATTACACAGCCCTTCAAACTAAACCTTGCAAGCAGGGCTGAGGGGCTGTGAGTTATTGCTGTGATTAAGCTGATCCAGTCCTGAGGAGGCTAAAGGGTTGCTTAGCGATACTTTAGCAATGACTAACAGTGCTTTACTAGGCTTTCACTGTTTACTATGGCTTTAATACTGGCTCAGTGGGTTTTTTTTTTTAGTGGAACGTTCTTACTATTTTTGTAATGGTCTCCCTTCTTGAGAAACTGTCAAACTCATCACTTACAGTGACCAGGCAGCAGTTAGCAAGCATTTGATTGCTGATCATGTGTTGATTTTTTGGCCTGACCTCATTAAGTTTCTTTATCTCTACCTTCACTTTCCCTAGCAGTCCTTAAAAGAGCTACAGAGATTAGATAATTTAAGTGCTTTTCATATAAATGCCTCCTAGTCTGTTGACTTTTCCTAAACCACCCCTTGTCCATGTGGAAGCTTATTTCTGGTACTTAAAGGAGAGATGGACTGGGGAAGAGATGGTCTGAACCAGCCCAGAGCCACATCTCACAGAAAACTTTATTATGGTCTTCTGTAAAGCCCTTTAACAGGACAAGATGTATATTGTTCATTTAATGTTCTTCAGCAGCATCACTGTTAAGACAGGTCTCCTTCCTGATGTCAAGAGGCTGCTCTAATATGTAGTATATTCACATAATTTCCGTTAAAAAGTATATTGAGGGCGGCGTCCGAGCGCGTGCCTCTGGTTTTGCAGGTGCCGCAGACGAGCTGGGAGGGGCGAAGCCGCACGCCGGCCGGCAGCCGAGAAGGTGAGGCGGCGGTGGGTGTTGAGGAGCCCGGTATTGCCCGGTGACTCGGTTCAGCGCTTCCTTCTCTCTTTGCAGGCGCTTTGTGGGCCCTTTGGCCTGGGAGGAGCATTTGAGGTGAGCCGGGCTAGGGGCGAGGAGGAGCGTTTGCGGCCGGGGACTCGTTCCAGGCGCTACAGTTCTTTTGCTTCTCGCCGTCTTAGGCGTCACGAGCGACCAGGGTTGGTGACCGCGCCCGCGGCACGACGCGCCGAACGGAACGCCGTGGAACTTAGCAGGAGGTGGGTGTTGCGGAAGGGGTCGGCGTTTACCCCACGACGCCGTGTGCTGGCACGCCTTAGCGAGCGTGCGTTTTCTCGTGTTCCTGCAGACGCTGAAGAGGAACCCGGCGATGCAGGAAGACGGCCGTTCGCGCACGTGGCGTTTTCCTCTGTTGAAGACGGGTTCGGTCCCTTGGCCCTCTGAAAGCTAAGTGGAGGCACGAGGGCTGGCAAGGGGCTGGGAATCGCAGGGACGGTGGGTTTAGTTCTGATAAGGGCAAGGGCCGTCCAGGAACCGTCCCCTTGGCGCGGGTAAAGGGCCCGGGGACCTTTCCAGTGCGACGCCAGCGTGTGCCGGGCAGGGCAGCTCCAGCCTGTGTCTGCGTTGTGGTGTAGTTCGGGACGCCTGCCTTGCGCCTGTCAGACGATCCTGGGGTCTCGTTGCGTTCGAGGGACACGAAAGGCGTCTCGGGTGCCGTCCCGGGATCTGGAATCCCGGTTCCGACTGGCGTAGCGCCAATTGGGCGCTGGTTTTCTGGTATCAGCAGCCGAAAGCGTGGCAGGTCCTTGCGTTTGGGACGTTTCTGGTCGGTGGTGTTTTATGGTGTCATTGAGGGCTGCGTCGGCAGCTCTGCTCTCTACCCATCCAGTCTCAGGGACTGGCACTTCTTCCCAGCATCTTGAAGTTTTTAAGCCGTGCCGCCCTCTCTGTGTGTTTGCGCCAGCGCCGCCGTCTCCTAAGGGGCCGTGCCGTTCGGCTCTTATTTTTTTCTGGGGTTGCAGTAGAGACTCCTCGCCTCACCGCTGCCTCCCTGCAGGTTCTTTTGATCGATGCAGTCTCTGGTTTGGAGTCGTTGCTTTTATAGAGCGTTTTTGGCGCTGTTGATGTGTTGTCGATAACGTTCTGAGGTGCGTCTGTCTGTGCATGTGCACCTTTGGCTGGAGCTGCTCTGCCCGGAGGCGTGGAGTCAGGGGTGGGTGGACGGAGCTCTAGGGGTGCACGGTTGATCTGTTGACGTGTTAAACTGCGCAGGCCAAGGTGGTGCAGTCATCTGGGATGGAGTAGCTGTGGGCAGGGGAGCGGACTGTCCCTTCCGCAGTGTTTTAGAGACTCAATTAGAGCTTCTGGTGGGATTCCTAAACAGAAAGCAGACCTGTGGAATGGTCAAGCTGTTGATGAGCATCTGGGTGACTTGTTGAATAACTTGATTTCAGGTGCAGAGGGACAACTTGGCACAGAAGGGGCGACGCAGGAGGCGAGCTGTGCGCCGTAAGCAGGTGGGTTGTTGCGTGGTGTCAGCGGGAAGATGTGCTGTGTGCCTTTATAATGTGCGTTGTCTCTGCTAAGTGAGTGTGTGTTTTCTTGTGTTACTGCAGATGTTGAAGAGGAATTGGGCAATGCAGGAAGATGCTTACTAGTGCACGTGGTGTTTTTCTCTGCAGATTGATGCAGCCCCTTGGCCCTCTGACAGGTAAGCGGAGGCTCGAGGGCTGGGGAGGGGCTGGGAATTGCATGGAGGGGGTTTAAAGCTCTCATAGGGGCAAAGGCCGTCCAGGAACAGTGCCCTTTGGGCAGCTAAAGGGTCCAGGGAACTTTACGGACTGATGCCAGCTTGTGCACGGCGGGGCAGCTCCAGCCCGTGTCTGTTATCGTGTAGGCAAAGGTTGTAGGCAGAGGGACAACTTGGCAAGCAAGAGTGAGAAAAGAGGCGAGCCGAGCACTGTAAGCAGGTGGGGCGGTGCGTGGTGTCAGAGGGAAGATGTGCCTTGTGCCTTTATACTGTGTGTTTGCTCTGCTTAGTCAGCGTGTGTTTTCCTGTGTTGCTGTAGATGTTGAGGAGGAAGCCGGCGATGCTGGAATATCCCTGTCGGCGCACGTGGCGTTTTCATCCGTTGAAGATGGATTCGGTCTCTTGGCCCTCTGAAAGCTAAGTGGAGGCTGGGCGGCTGGGAAGGGGCTGGGAAGCGCAGGGAGGGGGGTAAAGTTCTGTTCGGGGCAAGGGCTATCCAGGAACAGTCCCCTTTGGGCAGGTGAAGGGCCCGGGGACCTTTCCCGTGCGACGCCAGCGTGTGCCGGGCAGGGCAGCTCCAGCCTGTGTCTGCGTTGTGGTGTAGTTCGGGACGCCTGCCTTGCGCCTGTCAGACGATCCTGGGGTCTCGTTGCGTTCGAGGGACACGAAAGGCGTCTCGGGTGCCGTCCCGGGATCTGGAACCCCGGTGCCGACTGGCGTAGCGCCAGTTGGGCGCTGGTTTTCTGGTATCAGCAGCCGAAAGCGTAGAGGGTTCTTGCGTTTCGGTCGTTTCTGGTCGGTGGTGTTTGTGGCGTTGTCCTGGGCTGTGCCGGCAGCTGTGCTCTCTACCCTTCCAGTCTCGGGGACTGGCACTTCAAGATGCTGGGAAGAAGTTCTTAGGCGTTGCAGCAGCTTCTCGTTTGGTTGCGCCGTCTCTGCTGGGTTGCGGCGGTGCCGCCGTCTCGTCAGGAGCCGTGACGTTGGGCTCCTTTTTCATTTGGGGTTGTAGGAGAGGCTCCTGGCCTCACCGCTGCCTCCCCGTAGATTCTTTGGATGGATGCCTGTCTGGTCTCGGAGTGCCGTTTTCGTTGTGGAGCGTTTTTGGTGCTGTGGCCGTCGTGTGGTCGATAACGTTCTGCGGAGCGTCTGTCCGCGCGGGTGTGCGTTTGGCTCGGAGCTGCTCTGCCGGGACGCGTGGAGTCCGGGGTGGGTGGACGGGGCCCTGGGAGTCCCCGGCTAATCTGCTGACGCGTTAAATTGCGTAGGCAGAGGTAGCGCGGTCATCTGGGCTGGAGTAGCCGTGGGCAGGGGAGTGGAGGGTCCCCGCGCAGGCGTTTTGGAGACTCCCCGAGAGCTTGGAATGCTATTGCGCAATAGAAAGCAGACGTGCGGAATGGTCAAGCTGTTGATGAGCTGCTGGGTGACTTGCTGAATAACTTGATTTCAGGTGCAGAGGGACAGCTTGGCACAGAAGGGGCGACGCAGGAGGCGAGCTGTGCGCCGTAAGCAGGTGGGTCGGTGCGTGGTGCCAGAGGGAAGCTGTGCCGTGTGGCTCTAGCTAAGCCCGGTCGTTTCTGCTTTTCCTAGGTGGGAAGCGAAGAGGAAAGCTGGGTATCGGCAGCGCAGCTCCTGGGGCAAGGTGAGCACGGAGTGCTGGGCTGAAGCGGCAGCTCGTTTCAGGTCCCGCGTTGCTGGTGCAGGTCAGAGCGTCCTTTGGTTGTGTTTTACAGGCGGTAGCTGAGCGTCTTCGTGGTCAACAGCGTGGCAGCCAAAAGCAAGGGCGGCCGGGTGGGCGAGCGGCCCCGGTAAGGGAGGGCGAGATGGGGGCGTCTGCGGGCAGGCTGTGTTTTCGGGCGGCGTCCGAGCGCGTGCCTCTGGTTTTGCAGGTGCCGCAGACGAGCTGGGAGGGGCGAAGCCGCACGCCGGCCGGCAGCCGAGAAGGTGAGGCGGCGGTGGGTGTTGAGGAGCCCGGTATTGCCCGGTGACTCGGTTCAGCGCTTCCTTCTCTCTTTGCAGGCGCTTTGTGGGCCCTTTGGCCTGGGAGGAGCATTTGAGGTGAGCCGGGCTAGGGGCGAGGAGGAGCGTTTGCGGCCGGGGACTCGTTCCAGGCGCTACAGTTCTTTTGCTTCTCGCCGTCTTAGGCGTCACGAGCGACCAGGGTTGGTGACCGCGCCCGCGGCACGACGCGCCGAACGGAACGCCGTGGAACTTAGCAGGAGGTGGGTGTTGCGGAAGGGGTCGGCGTTTACCCCACGACGCCGTGTGCTGGCACGCCTTAGCGAGCGTGCGTTTTCTCGTGTTCCTGCAGACGCTGAAGAGGAACCCGGCGATGCAGGAAGACGGCCGTTCGCGCACGTGGCGTTTTCCTCTGTTGAAGACAGGTTCAGTCCCTTGGCCCTCTGAAAGCTAAGTGGAGGCACGAGGGCTGGCAAGGGGCTGGGAATCGCAGGGACGGTGGGTTTAGTTCTGATAAGGGCAAGGGCCGTCCAGGAACCGTCCCCTTGGCGCGGGTAAAGGGCCCGGGGACCTTTCCAGTGTGACGCCAGCGTGTGCCGGGCAGGGCAGCTCCAGCCTGTGTCTGCGTTGTGGTGTAGTTCGGGAAGCCTGCCTTGCGCCTGTCAGACGATCCTGGGGTCTCGTTGTGCTCAACGGGCACAACATGCATCTTGCGTGCTTCCCGGGATCTGGAATGCCAGTGCCAATTGGCTTGGTGCCAATTGGGTCCTGGATTCTTGTATCATCAGCCGAAAGTGTGGATGGTGTTTGCATTTCGGATGTTTCCGGTCAGTTGTGATTTATGGCGTTGTTCTGGGCTGCATCATCAGCAGCTGTGCTCTCTACCCATCCAGTCTAAGGGACTGGCACTTCAAGATGCTGGGAAGAAGTTCTTAGTCTTGCCGCCGTCTCTGTGTGTTTGCGCCAGCGCCGCCGTCTCTGTGTGTTTGCGCCAGCGCCGCCGTCTCTGTGTGTTTGCGCCAGCGCCGCCGTCTCGTAAGGGGCCATGCCGTTCGGCTCTTATTTTTTTCTGGGGTTGCAGTAGAGACTCCTCGCCTCACCGCTGCCTCCCTGCAGGTTCTTTTGATCGATGCAGTCTCTGGTTTGGAGTCGTTGCTTTTATAGAGCGTTTTTGGCGCTGTTGATGTGTTGTCGATAACGTTCTGAGGTGCGTCTGTCTGTGCATGTGCACCTTTGGCTGGAGCTGCTCTGCCCGGAGGCGTGGAGTCAGGGGTGGGTGGACGGAGCTCTAGGGGTGCACGGTTGATCTGTTGACGTGTTAAACTGCGCAGGCAAAGGTGGTGCAGTCATCTGGGATGGAGTAGCTGTGGGCAGGGGAGCGGACTGTCCCTTCCGCAGTGTTTTAGAGACTCAGATTAGAGCTTCTGGTGGGATTCCTAAACAGAAAGCAGACCTGTGGAATGGTCAAGCTGTTGATGAGCATCTGGGTGACTTGCTGAATACCTTGATTTCAGGTGCAGAGGGACAACTTGGCCCGAAAGAGCGACAGAGGAGGCGAGCTGTGCGCCGTAAGCAGGTGGGTCGTTGGGTGGTGTCAGTGGGAAGATGTGCTGTGTGCCTTTCTAATGTGCATTGTCTCTGCTAAATGAGTGTGTGTTTTCTTGTGTTACTGCAGATGTTGAGGAGAAATTGGGCAATGCAGGAAGATGCTTATTAGTGCACGTGGTGTTTTTCTCTGCAGATTGATGCAGCCCCTTGGCCCTCTGACAGGTAAGCGGAGGCTCGAGGGCTGGGGAGGGGCTGGGAATTGCATGGAGGGGGTTTAAAGCTCTCCTAGGGGCAAAGGCCGTCCAGGAACAGTGCCCTTTGGGCAGCTAAAGGGTCCAGGGAACTTTACGGACTGATGCCAGCTTGTGCACGGCGGGGCAGCTCCAGCCTGTGTCTGTTATCGTGTAGGCAAAGGTTGTAGGCAGAGGGACAACTTGGCAAGCAAGAGTGAGAAAAGAGGCGAGCCGAGCACTGTAAGCAGGTGGGGCGGTGCGTGGTGTCAGAGGGAAGATGTGCCTTGTGCCTTTATACTGTGTGTTTGCTCTGCTTAGTCAGCGTGTGTTTTCCTGCGTTGCTGTAGATGTTGAGGAGGAAGCCGGCGATGCTGGAATATCCCTGTCGGCGCACGTGGCGTTTTCATCTGTTGAAGATGGATTCGGTCTCTTGTCCCTCTGAAAGCTAAGTGGAGGCTGGGCGGCTGGGAAGGGGCTGGGAAGCGCAGGGAGGGGGGTAAAGTTCTGTTCGGGGCAAGGGCTATCCAGGAACAGTCCCCTTTGGGCAGGTGAAGGGCCCGGGGACCTTTCCCGTGCAACGCCAGCGTGTGCCGGGCAGGGCAGCTCCAGCCTGTGTCTGCGTTGTGGTGTAGTTCGGGAAGCCTGCCTTGCACCTGTCAGACAATCCTGGGGTCTCGTTGCGTTCGAGGAACACGAAAGGCATCTCGGGTGCCATCCCGGGATCCGGAACGCCGGTGCTGACTGGCGTAGCGCCAATCGGGTGCTGGTTTTCTTGTATCAGCAATTGAAAGCATGGGAGGTCCTTGCGTTTCGGACGTTTCTGGTCAGTTGTGTTTTCTGGTGTCGTTGCGGGCTGCGTCGGCAGCTCTGCTCTCTACGCATCCAGTCTCAAGGACTGGCACTTCTTCCCAGCATCTTGAAGTTTTTAAGCCGTGCCGCCGTCTCTGTGTGTTTGCGCCAGCGCCGCCGTCTCTGTGTGTTTGCGCCAGCGCCGCCGTCTCCTAAGGGGCCGTGATGTTCGGCTCTTATTTTTTTCTGGGGTTGCAGTAGAGACTCCTCGCCTCACCGCTGCCTCCCTGCAGGTTCTTTTGATCGATGCAGTCTCTGGTTTGGAGTCGTTGCTTTTATAGAGCGTTTTTGGCGCTGTTGATGTGTTGTCGATAACGTTCTGAGGTGCGTCTGTCTGCGCAGGTGCACCTTTGGCTGGGAGCTGCTCTGCCCGGAGGCGTGGAGTCAGGGGTGGGTGGACGGAGCTCTAGGGGTGCACGGTTGATCTGTTGACGTGTTAAACTGCGCAGGGAAAGGTTGTGCAGTCATCTGGGATGGAGTAGCTGTGGGCAGGGGAGCGGACTGTCCCTTCTCCAGTGTTTTAGAGACTCAATTAGAGCTTCTGGTGGGATTCCTAAACAGAAAGCAGACCTGCGGAATGGTCAAGCTGTTGATGAGCTGCTGGGTGACTTGTTGAATAACTTGATTTCAGGTGCAGAGGGACAACTTGGCACGAAAGAGCGACAGAGCAGGCGAGCTGTGCGCCGTAAGCAGGTGGGTCGGTGCGTGGTGCCAGAGAGAAGCTGTGCCGTGTGGCTCTAGCTAAGCCCGGTCGTTTCTGCTTTTCCTAGGTGGGAAGCGAAGAGGAAAGCTGGGTATCGGCAGCGCAGCTCCTGGGGCAAGGTGAGCACGGAGTGCTGGGCTGAAGCGGCAGCTCGTTTCAGGTGCCGTGTTGCTGGTGCAGGTCTGAGCGTCCTTTGGTTGTGTTTTACAGGCGGTAGCTGAGCGTCTTCGTGGTCAACAGCGTGGCAGCCAAAAGCAAGGGCGGCCGGGTGGGCGAGCGGCCCAGGTAAGGGAGGGCGAGATGGGGGCGTCTGCGGCAGGCTGTGTTTTCGGGCGGCGTCCGAGCGCGTGCCTCTGGTTTTGCAGGTGCCGCAGACGAGCTGGGAGGGGCGAAGCCGCACGCCGGCCGGCAGCCGAGAAGGTGAGGCGGCGGTGGGTGTTGAGGAGCCCGGTATTGCCCGGTGACTCGGTTCAGCGCTTCCTTCTCTCTTTGCAGGCGCTTTGTGGGCCCTTTGGCCTGGGAGGAGCATTTGAGGTGAGCCGGGCTAGGGGCGAGGAGGAGCGTGGGGCCGGGGACTCGTTCCAGGCGCTACAGTTCTTTTGCTTCTCGCCGTCTTAGGCGTCACGAGCGCCGAGGGTTGGTGACCGCGCCCGCGGCACGACGCGCCGAACGGAACGCCGTGGAACTTAGCAGGAGGTGGGTGTTGCGGAAGGGGTCGGCGTTTACCCCACGACGCCGTGTGCTGGCACGCCTTAGCGAGCGTGCGTTTTCTCGTGTTCCTGCAGACGCTGAAGAGGAACCCGGCGATGCAGGAAGACGGCCGTTCGCGCACGTGGCGTTTTCCTCTGTTGAAGACGGGTTCGGTCCCTTGGCCCTCTGAAAGCTAAGTGGAGGCACGAGGGCTGGGAAGAGGCTGGGAATTGCAGGGATGGGGGTTAAGTTCTGGTAAGGGAAAGTCCCCTTTGGGTGGGTAAAGGGCCCAGGGAACTTTACAGTGCGATTCCAGCGTGTGCCGGGCAGGGCAGCTCCAGCCTGTGTCTACGTTGTGTAGTTCGGGAAGCCTGCCTTGTGCCTGTCAGACGATCCCGGGGTCTCGTTGTGCTCAAGGGGCACAACATGCATCTCGGGTGCCATCCCGGGATCTGGAATGCCAGTGCCAATTGGCTTGGTGCCAATTGGGTCCTGGATTCTTGTATCATCAGCCGAAAGCGTGGATGGTGTTTGCATTTCTGATGTTTCCAGTCAGTTGTGATTTATGGCGTCCTTCTGGGCTGCATCATCAGCAGCTCTGCTCTCTACCCATCCAGTCTAAGGGACTGGCACTTCAAGATGCTGGGAAGAAGTTCTTAGTCTTGCCGCCGTCTCTGTGTGTTTGCGCCAGCGCCGCCGTCTCTGTGTGTTTGCGCCAGTGCCGCCGTCTCTGTGTGTTTGCGCCAGCGCCGCCGTCTCATAAGGGGCCGTGATGTTCGGCTCTTATTTTTTTCTGGGGTTGCAGTAGAGACTCCTCGCCTCACTCTGCCTCCCTGCAGGTTCTTTTGATCGATGCAGTCTCTGGTTTGGAGTCGTTGCTTTTATAGAGCGTTTTTGGTGCTGTTGATGTGTTGTCGATAACGTTCTGAGGTGCGTCTGTCTGCGCAGGTGCACCTTTGGCTAGGAGCTGCTCTGCCCGGAGGCGTGGAGTCAGGGGTGGGTGGACGGAGCTCTAGGGGTGCAGGTGGGTCGTTGTGTGGCGTCAGCGGGAAGATGTGCTGTGTGCCTGTATAATGTGCGTTGTCTCTGCTAAATGAGTGTGTGTTTTCTTGTGTTACTGCAGATGTTGAGGAGAAATTGGGCAATGCAGGAAGATGCTTATTAGTGCACGTGGTGTTTTTCTCTGCAGATTGATGCAGCCCCTTGGCCCTCTGACAGATAAGTGGAGGCTCGAGGGCTGGAGAGGGGCTGGGAATTGCATGGAGGGGGTTTAAAGCTCTCCTAGGGGCAAAGGCCGTCCAGGAACAGTGCCCTTTGGGCAGCTAAAGGGTCCAGGGAACTTTACGGACTGATGCCAGCTTGTGCACGGCGGGGCAGCTCCAGCCTGTGTCTGTTATCGTGTAGGCAAAGGTTGTAGGCAGAGGGACAACTTGGCAAGAAAGAGTGAGAAAAGAGGCGAGCCGAGCACTGTAAGCAGGTGGGGCGGCGCGTGGTGTCAGAGGGAAGGTGTGCCTTGTGCCTTTATACTGTGTGTTTGCTCTGCTTAGTCAGCGTGTGTTTTCCTGTGTTGCTGTAGATGTTGAGGAGGAAGCCGGCGATGCTGGAATATCCCTGTCGGCGCACGTGGCGTTTTCATCTGTTGAAGATGGATTCGGTCTCTTGGCCCTCTGAAAGCTAAGTGGAGGCTGGGCGGCTGGGAAGGGGCTGGGAAGCGCAGGGAGGGGGGTAAAGTTCTGTTCGGGGCAAGGGCTATCCAGGAACAGTCCCCTTTGGGCAGGTGAAGGGTCCAGCAATTTCCCAGTGCGACGCCAGCGTGTGCCGGGCAGGGCAGCTCCAGCCTGTGTCTGCGTTGTGGTGTAGTTCAGGAAGCCTGCCTTGCGCCTGTCAGACGATCCTGGGGTCTCGTTGCGTTCGAGGAACACGAAAGGCATCTCGGGTGCCATCCCGGGATCCGGAACGCCGGTGCCGACTGGCGTAGCGCCAATCGGGTGCTGGTTTTCTTGTATCAGCAATTGAAAGCATGGGAGGTCCTTGCGTTTCGGACGTTTCTGGTCAGTTGTGTTTTCTGGTGTCGTTGCGGGCTGCGTCGGCAGCTCTGCTCTCTACGCATCCAGTCTCAAGGACTGGCACTTCTTCCCAGCATCTTGAAGTTTTTAAGCCGTGCCGCCGTCTCTGTGTGTTTGCGCCAGCGCCGCCGTCTCTGTGTGTTTGCGCCAGCGCCGCCGTCTCGTAAGGGGCCGTGCCGTTCGGCTCTTATTTTTTTCTGGGGTTGCGGTAGAGACTCCTCGCCTCACCGCTGCCTCCCTGCAGGTTCTTTTGATCGATGCAGTCTCTGGTTTGGAGTCGTTGTTGTTATAGAGCGTTTTTGGTGCTGTTGATGTGTTGTCGATAACGTTCTGAGGTGTGTCTGTCTGCGCACGTGCACCTTTGGCTGGGAGCTGCTCTGCCCGGAGGCGTGGAGTCTGGGGTGGGTGGACGGAGCTCTAGGGGTGCACGGTTGATCTGTTGACGTGTTAAACTGCGCAGGCCAAGGTGGTGCAGTCATCTGGGATGGAGTAGCTGTGGGCAGGGGAGCGGACTGTCCCTTCCGCAGTGTTTTAGAGACTCAATTAGAGCTTCTGGTGGGATTCCTAAACAGAAAGCAGACCTGTGGAATGGTCAAGCTGTTGATGAGCTGCTGGGTGACTTGTTGAATAACTTGATTTCAGGTGCAGAGGGACAACTTGGCACAGAAGGGGCGACGCAGGAGGCGAGCTGTGCGCCGTAAGCAGGTGGGTTGCTGCGTGGTGTCAGCGGGAAGATGTGCTGTGTGCCTGTATAATGTGTGTTGTCTCTGCTAAGTGAGTGTGTGTTTTCTTGTGTTACTGCAGATGTTGAGGAGAAATTGGGCAATGCAGGAAGATGCTTATTAGCGCACGTGGTGTTTTTCTCCGAAGGTTGATGCAGCCCCTTGGCCCTCTGACAGGTAAGCGGAGGCTCGAGGGCTGGGGAGGGGCTGGGAACCGCAGGGACGGGGGGTTTAGTTCTGTTCGGGGCAAGGGCCGTCCAGGAACCGTCCCCTTGGCGCAGGTAAAGGGCCTGGGGGATTTCACAGTGCGATGCCTGCTTGTGCCGGGCAGGGCAGCTCCAACCTGTGTCTGCGTTGTGGTGTAGTTCGGGAAGCCTGCCTTGCGCCTGTCAGACGATCCTGGGGTCTCGTTGCGTTCGAGGGACACGAAAGGCATCTCGGGTGCCGTCCCAGGATCTGGAACGCCGGTGCCGATTGGCGTAGCGCTAATCGTCTGCTGGTTTTCTTGTATCAGCAATTGAAAGCGTGGCAGGTCCTTGCGTTTTGAACCTTTCCGTTCAGTTGTGTTTATGGTGTTGTTGAGGGCTGCGTCGGCAGCTCTGCTCTCTACTCATCCAGTCTGAGGGACTGGCACTTCTTCCCAGCATCTTGAAGTTTTTAGGGTTTGCACCAGCTTTTTGCGCTGGTGCTGCCGTCTCGGCTCGTTGCGGCGGTGTCGTGGAGTTTGGTTCCTTTTTATTCTGGGGTTGCAGTAGTGGCCCCTTGCCTTACCACTGCCTCCCTGCAGGTTCTTTTGATCGATGCCGTGTCTGGTCTTGGAGTTGTTCTTGTTGTTTAGCTTTTTTGTTGTTGTTGGAGTCATGTTGTCTATCACGTTCTGTGGAGCCTTGGTGTGCACATGTGGATGTTTGGCTCGGAGCTGCTGTGCCTGGACTTGTAGAGTCAGGGGTGGGTGGACTGAGCTCTAGGCGTCCACCGTTAATTTGTTGACACATTAAATTGCGTAGGCAAAGATTGTACGATCATCTGGCATGGAGTTGCGATGGGCAGGAGGGTGGACAGTCCCTTTACTGGTGTTTTACAGTTCTTACTCAAGACTGTTTTTGACTACCGTTTTCTGTAGTGTGCTGTTTTTTCACAGAGTATTCTAATAATTTTTTTTTTTTTAGGTGACCACATTGTTAATATGACTGTAAATAATATCTACAGCTGCACAAATCAAATACCTGTCTGTGATCAGTACAAAAAATCCTCTGAGAATCACAAAGACCCCAGACTCAACTATTACTCTTGGACTGTATTGTCGCTTTTCCATGCGAGAGACGGAACCTGACGCACCAGTGTGATTTTACCGAGTTCACTTTGCTGTCGGACCGGGTTAGCTTTATACCAAAGCTGCCCTCTCCACGTGCCTTGTAACAATGTGATGGGTTGTAACACATGCTATACAATAACGTGATAGGCTGCACGCACTGTCCACGCGCTCTGCACACGCGTGTCCCGCGCTTGCTCATTCATTGTTACCTTCTAATGGGGCTCCTTTTGTTTCCTTGGTCTCTGGCTTCACCGCTCCGCCAGGCTGGCGACAACCCCATCCCTCCAGGAGGGGGGGCTCTGCCACTACATCTCCCCCTCGTTAATATTGTATTAAATAAAATATAAGATAAAAGATTTGCAGAACATGAAAATAACAGAAGATGTTGGGTTTTCTGAGTTGGATACCCAGTTTGGTTCAAAGGAATATTGAAAACGGAACTGTTCTTGTTAATTGTAATTATATTAGCCTTAATGTTCCTAAGCTGTATCATGCTTTGAAGACTGTATGTGTTGTTTGAACCTAAAAAATACGCTGTATTTCACACTGTCAAACTCTTCATAACTGTGACCATGGCTAATAATACAAAATTAATCGCTGCTCTGTTTTACAAAGTGGTGGGACAACCTTGAAGTACTGCCCCTCATGTTTAGCAGAACAAAGACCTTGTTATCCATTAAACGTCTGTTTTTAGTTACGTTGGGAGGAAGAGATAGATGACACCTCATGTTATCTTTCCCAAAGTTTTATGGCCACGAAGGCGGACACCTTGGAAGATACGGACAATTAACAGTGTTGCCGTGAAAGGTTTCATGGCCTAATTGGCATGATAGAGATGAACCATCTGTCGGACAACCAACTACCCGAAGAGACCGCGAACCAACAGCTACCCCTGACGGGCAAGACAACTCGCTTCTGGTCAGTACCGTGAACTTTCCCCTAGTTTGAAGACCCCAGAGTCTTTCCCAAAGAGTTTTCCAAATTAGCAGGAAGAGCGAGCAGAGGGAGGAGACGAACCGCCTTCTCCTATCTTGCACGTAAATGAACCAGCTTATAAAACAACCTCCCGTACGATACCGGTCGGCGGCGTGTAAATCTTCAACGCGTCCCCCCCTCCGGAGGTCGTCGCGGGACCGACGTACCCGTGGAGCGGTGATATCTTACTGTCCGTCTCTCTCTCTGTCTCTCTCCCTTTCTCTTTCTGATATCTTAGTTTTCCTCTTCTCTCTCTCTTCCTTTTCCTTACAATGGTATTTATATGTTTAAGTTCTGCTGCTAAAGTCTTGTTAAGTTTTGCATTACAGTTAGTAATTGTTGCCAATCCACTGCTTTTAGAAGGGCTTTTGCTGTCAATGTATTGATAAGTTTTGTGGTATTATAACATACTTTTGCCAAGTCACCGATTGCTGTAATTTGTATACCACCATGTGCTTTTAGTAAATTCATATTTGGACCCCCGGAACGATCGTCTGTCATTCACTTCGCATCGCCCCGCCGAATTACCCGGAGTTAACTCACACCCGATCTCATCCGTCGAGTCGGGGCGCGTGTCGCGTTCAGAGTCAACTCATTCCTCATTCCATCTGTCGGGACGGGACAAGCGGTATTCTCAACATCGGCTACATCCGTCGCTAAAAGCGATAACACCTTTGAGGTTAAAGGTTGTTGTCATTGTAATAGGTTTCTTATTTGTTCGCTAGGAAGGTCTCACCCCCTTTGCTGAGATCCACAAATTTTTATGGTTACCTGTAGAAACACAAGCATATCCCCTTCCCCAGGTTATTAATGACGTCGGACCTTCCCATTGTTGCGTTGTCCGATTAAACACACTAACCTTAAGTACATTTTCGGGAAAGTCTTTGACATTTTTTATACAGTGCATAACAACAGGTTCCATTTCAGTCTCACTTTTAGGATTAAGCCAGTTCATCACATACAGTGCCTTTATCTAAACCTCTTCTGGACTCACACCAATTCCCCCTTGTTTTTTCAAAACAGACGAAAGATTTTTCAGGGTGCCATGTGCACGCTCAATAATTGCCCGGACAGGAGAATTATAAGGGACTCCGAACAGGTGTCGTACATTTCACCGGACGAGGAAGGTCGCAAGCGTGTCAGAACGATACGCGAGACCATTCTCTGTTTAAATCTGCGTAGGAACACCCGTGACAGCAAAAGCTCGTAATAAATAACGCTTTACCGCTTTTGCATTTGCTGAGGACTCCAGCAGCAGCCCCGCACAGGTATCTACGGACACATGAATGTACTTTTGTCGGCCAAACGGTGCAAATTCAGTAATATCGATTTGCCGTAACTGACCCAGCCGCAAGCCCCGAGGATTTACTCCTTTTCGTCGCAAAGGCATTACGCGGGCACGATCGGGACGAGCCGCAACAACGGATCGAGCTCGTTCCTCGGTAAGCGCAAACCGCTTTCGGAGCGATGCCGAGGATAGACGGAAGTACATGTGAGCCTGTCTGGCTTGTTCAAAAGGAGATACATCTGTCACTGCCTCAAGTTTGCGTATAATGTTGTTTCCCTCAACTAGACCACCTGGTAGGTTAGAGTGGCTTTTTATATGCATTATAAATACTGGCACTGTCCTATAATCGAACACGTTCCACACATCTAACGATGCCTCAAACAACAAGGCATTGGAAACTCACCGCAAAAGCGCTGTACGTAGCGTTTGTACAACTCCCACACCGTAAAGAGAATCTGCTACCGGACTAATTGGGCAGTTATGCCATTTTTGTAACGCCGCTAAGCGTATCGAGGGCAGGTTCTTCTAAGATGTCCCGTCTGTACGCAAGTAAAACACGCTAGGCCGCGACAAGAAGGGCTTCGGCCTTTCATCGCCGGCTAAAAACGCCACAGCCAAAGCCTCAGTGTGGGCTCGAGCACGTATTTTTGCTTTTTCTACCTCCCGTCGCATAATCGGTACCCTTATACAAGCTTCCACCATCTCCGCCCGAGAAGCTGTTTTT
Source organism: Streptopelia decaocto (assembly GCF_964273445.1). Classification (NCBI taxonomy): domain Eukaryota; kingdom Metazoa; phylum Chordata; class Aves; order Columbiformes; family Columbidae; genus Streptopelia; species Streptopelia decaocto. The sequence goes on from NW_028116783.1 coordinate 24,904, forward strand.
CCCAAGCCGGCTCACATCCGTCAGTATCGGGTGTTTGCATTTGTCACGGTCAAATCTTTCCCACAGCAGCTTTTGCCTCTGGAGTCAGGTTAGGAGAAGCATCTATAGCTTCTTTTAAGCGGTCCACAAACTTCATATATGGCTCCCCAGGATCCCGCTTTATTGTAGAATAGGGTGGCACAGGGTTACCTATATTTGGTAATTCTTTCACGGCCGCCACAGCGAGCCCTCGCCATAAAATCCTCGGAGGAAGCGCCGCCCGAGGAGCACCATTCGCATGTCGCCACGACCCGGTAATCGGTCCGCGCTAGCTAATCGTAACGGATCATCAGCTGGTAAATGAACATTCTCTAATACTGCCAATTCCACCTTTTCCTGCCACTTGTCCAAGAGCAGCTAATACCCCATTGGGGGAAGCAATAACTCTATCAATGCCTTAATATCTGTCGGAGTTAGTACTTGCCCCTTGAAAAATGAATCCCTTAGCTACATCACGGGCCTATTATCCATACCATATTGCATAACTGCACTTTGCAATCGCCTAACCGTTTTCCGATCAAAGGGCGACCACTGCCTTTGTCCTCCGTTATTTATGTGCACTGGCATTGCTGTAATACCGCCAGGTAACAATCCCTTCAACGGTCGCATCGCTCACTACCCATTGTCAGCGTCGCCCTGCATTATGAGAGTCATCTCGAGGAGTATCTCTACCCTGATGCATAGGGGCAGCACCCAAAATATCATTACTATCACTCCTATACAATTCCCTTGTCTTTCCCTGCAGATCAGTAAGTCGACGCATATTTGTAAATCGATCTAGCGACCCAGTCTCCAGCCCTTTTCCATATCGCGCTCTCAAATATTCATCCGCTTCTCTTACAGAAGCACAGACCACATCCCATCCTCTGCACATCATCTAGCCCATTTCTGTAGTCGCTCCGTTTTAATACGGAGCTCCTCGGGAACGAGGTCCAATTCCGCCCCTCCCGTTCCCATTTTCCCCGTTTTTCACATTCCCTGCCAATCACCTCTCACCCGTCCTTCATTGTATATGATGCCTTTTGATACGCTATTAACCACGAAGTTTTACCTTTACTGCCATCTAATGGTTTCTTAGCTTTTAAAACTTCCTGCATCTGCCTCTCCTGCCGTCTCAGTAAGTCATTCGGGCTCTGCACACGGCTCTCCTCCCGGAAGTCAGGGCAAATCCGCGGCGCTCCATCCCGGCGCTCCATCGGGTCCTCCGGCAAAGGCACGTCAGCCGGATTAACTCGTCCCGGCTCGTCGAAACTTGCCGGTTGCTGCCGTTTGTCTTCGTAGGCAGGCGACGGCTCAAAGGGTGCAGAGGGTATAATTTGCTCTCCGCTCCAGAACTGCAAATGTGATACCGGACATACCAGGGGTATCGATTTTTCAGAGTTCTCAGAGCGGGGGCAGCCCGCGACAGGCAGCTCCGAGGCGACGGCACACGCTTCCGGCTCCCCCGAGACATCCTCCATCGGCCGACTGACCTCCCCCCGCCAGGGTCCGGCGAGGTCGCGAGCCTCGCGGCTCCCCCTGGTGACCGCTTCCCACAGTTCAGTCCCGATCTCCTCCCATGTACCGGGAGAAAAAAAATCCGTCCGTCGATCGGACACACCCCTTCCGCCGGGCCAATAGTAAAAGAGGCCCCACCGCGCCTTTTTCCAAAGATTTTTCTGTTCGTGCAGCCAGCCGCAGAATACTTTTCGCTATTGCTTTTTCTTCCGCGGATGCCGCGTTTCCCACGCCGCCCGATTCCCCGTAGACCTTTTCCTTTTAACACCAGGTCACGGTTGTGAAGAATTTGAGGGAATGTATCATATTAACTTGTCCGATCCTTCGGAATCTATTCGTAGTAATTTCACAATCTTATTAACATGCTGTTTTAGTTTTTCTATAGTAGAATTAGGGTTTGACAAATGGTTTTAAAGCTGGGAAATAGGTGGGTAGTTGTTTGATCTTATTAATTACAATTACACATCATGCAGTTACGCTGCAGCGTACAACATATGATTAACGACATAAGTACAGCTTGTTTACAACGCGCTGAAATCAGGCCTGGCCAGTTCAAAAAGAAAAAGGGGGACCGTGAGAGATTTGAGGGATTTTCTTGAAGTTAATGTGTGGACGCGTTTCTTTAGATGGAGATTTGTTACCGAACTAGCCAGGCCCCAAGGAATTTCAAGGCCACCTCGGAAAGCCGAAAACACAACGTAAATCAACAGACCTACCGACAGCGAGACTCGGGCGCGTGGACAGCTCTCGAATACAGGCAATATCCAATCAGCTAACGCACGCTCGGAGCGTGGACGCGTGATCAAGAAATAACCGCATATATAAGGAGGCTTATTTCTGTAATAAATAGCTTTGCTTGAATTCATATTGGATTGTGTGGAGTCCGTGATTTTTTTTCACCCTCGCAGGGGGCTCACCCCTTGCCCCCCCCATTCCATTAAAGTGATGGATTTTACTGCTGTTGCTGCTCTCTGGGGGACAGGGCCGGGGTGCTGTTTGGGGACACAGCCCCATCCATGTTCTTGAAAGCGGGGGCTAGGGGCAGAGTCTACAGGGGCTAGGGGACACCCTAAGGATGTTGTGTGGACCCCTGTCCTCGGGAGCCAAGGATACAGTGGGGGACCCCTCTGACCTTTGACCCCGTGGCCTTTGACCCCAGGTGACCTTTTGACCTCAGGTGACCCTTTGACCTCTGGTGACCTTTTGACCTTTGGGGACCTTTGACCCCGTGACCTTCCATCTTAGACCTTGGACCTCTGACACTAGACCTTTGACTTCTGCATTTTGAGTCTGACCCCCCGACCATCTACATGTGACCTTTGAGCTATGACCCTTGACTTTTGATCCTTGACATATGACTCTTGACTTCAGACCCTTCATTGCTGACCTCTGACCCCTTTTATAGGAAATTTCAATACACAATTTTATTAGTAATCTAATTATTGTGTCTCATTTTCTATCTACTCCCTAGAAAATCTAAGTTGAAATCTGTATTCAGTCACATGGCAAGTGCAATAGCAGTAACGAAGTGCAGGTGCTGTCATTTCTAGTGAGATTCCAGGTAATTTGATAAGGGTGGTGGGCGGGGCCTGGGGTGATTGATCCCTCCCCTTTCCCAGGGGATTGTGGGAAGGGGTGGGCAGGGCTCAGGGTATTTGAGCCCCAGTCCCCAGCTAGGGAGCTCATTCCGCTCCGGGACGGCTGCGGTGCTGGTTCTCTGCCGCTCCTTCGGCAGTCGGCAGCTTTTGAGCCGTCTCAGCTACGTGGGCAGACGTCTCAGGAGAAGCGGAGGTGTCCCTTTGAGGTAAGAGCTTCGGGCGCAGCAAAGGTTCAGTAGCAGCTGTAGTAGAAAAGTTGTTTGTCATTATGTTTCATTTGTTGATTCAGTTCCGGGTGCTTTGCATTTTCCAATAATTCCTGACCACGATGAAGATGGAGCGTTGGTTATTGTATCTCATTTTTTATCTGCTCCCTAGAAAACCTAAGTTGACATCCATACTGAGTCTCATTGTAGATGCAATAGCAGTAATAAAGTGCAGGTGCTGTCACTTCAAGTGAGATTCCAGGTAATTTGATAAGGGTGGTGGGCGGGGCCTGGGGTGATTGATCCCTCCCCTTTCCTAGGGGATTGTGGGAAGGGGTGGGCAGGGCTCAGGGTATTTGAGCCCCAGTCCCCGGGTAGGGAGCTCATTCTGCTCCAGGACGGCTCCGGTGCTGGTTCTCTGCCGCTCCTTCGGCAGTTGGCAGCTTTTGAGCTGTTTCAGCTATGTGGGCAGACATCTCAGGAGAAGCGGAGGTGTCCATTTGAGCAAAGAGCTTTGGGCGCAGCAAAGGTTCAGTAGCAGCTGTGGTAGAAAGGTTGTTTGTCATTATGTTTCATTTGTTGATTCAGTTCCGGGTGCTTTGCATTTTCCAATAATTCCTGACTACGATGAAGATGGAGTGTTGTTTTTTGGTTTGTATTGCTGTATTAATAGCTGTTAATATAATCTCTTCTCCTAGAAGAGTGTCTTGTTTCCAGAACCTTTGCAGCATGCAGAGGCCCCCGGTAGGTCATTCAAATGTATCTCCCGGAACTCAGTCAAGGTGAGCAATGACTTGTAGGCTACTACCGATAAATGTTATGCGGGTGCCTAATCGTACGCATGTCCTCGCTTTCCTTATTGTAGGTGATGATGGAGAAAGTGACAACTGCAGGAAGATCCCCGTTAGCCCACGTCACGTTTTCCTCTGAAGATGGATTCGGTCCCTTGGCCCTCTAAAAGTTAAGTGGAGGCTGGGGGGCTGGGAAGGGGCTGGGAATTGCCGGGAGGGTTTAAAGTTCTGAGACAGAAAAGGGCAGTCCAGGAGCAGTCCGCTTTGGGCAGATAAATGGGGTCAGGGACCTTTACGGTGCCATGCCAGCGTGTGCCGGGCAGGGCAGCTCCAGCCCGCGTCTGTTTTTGCGTAGTTCGGGAAGCTCGCCTTGTGCCTGTCAGACGATCCTGGGGTATCATTGCGCTCCAGGGACACGAAAGTCATTTCAAGCGCCATCCCGGGGTCTGGAAAGCCAGTGCCGATCAGCGTAGCACCAATCGGCTGCCGGTTTTCCTGTATCGGCAGCCGAAAGGGTGCACAGTTCTTGCATCTCGAACATTTCCGGTCAGTTGTGTTTTATGGTGTAGTTCTGGGCTGCAACAGCAGCTGTGCTCTCTACCCATCCAGTCTAAGGGACTGGCACTTCTTCCCAGCATCTTGAAGGTTTTAAGTCTTGCAGCAGCTTCTCGTATTTGCACCGCCGTCTGCGTGTTTGCGCCCGTGCCGCCGTCTGCGTGTTTGCGCCCGTGCCGCCGTCTGCGTGTTTGCGCCCGTGCCGCCGTCTGCGTGTTTGCGCCCGTGCCGCCGTCTGCGTGTTTGCGCCCGTGCCGCCATGTCATAAGAGGCCGTGACGTTCGGCTCCTTTTTTTCTGGGGTTGCAGTAGAGGCTCCTCGCCTCACCGCTGCCTCCCCGCAGGTTATTTTGATCGTTGCCGTCTCTGGTTTGGAGTCATTTTTGTTGTGGAGCATTTTTGGTGCTGTTGCCGTCGTGTCGTCTATAACGTTGTGTGGAGCGTCTGTCTAAGCACGTGCGCATTTGGCTCGGAGCTGCTCTGCCCGGAGGTGTAGAGTCAGGAGCGGGAGTTCTAGGAGTCCACGATTAATCTGTGGACATGTTAACCTGCGCAGGCAAAGGTTGTGCAGTCATCTGGGATGGAGTAGCCGTGGGCAGGAGAGCGGACTGTCCCTTCCCCAGTGTTTTTTGGGACGCAATTAGACCTTCTCGTGGGATTCCTGAATAGAAAGCAGACCTGTGGAATGGTCAAGGTGTTGATGAGCTCCTGGGTAACTTGTTGAATACCTTGATTTCAGATGCAGAGGGACAAATTCGCACGGAAGAGCGACAGAGGAGGTGAGCTGTGCGCCGTAAGCAGGTGGGTCGGTGCGTGGTGCCAGAGGGAAGCTGTGCCGTGTGGCTCTAGCTAAGCCCGGTCATTTCTCTGTTTCCTAGGTGTGAAGCGAAGAGGAAAGCTGGGTATCGGCAGCGCAGCTCCTCGGGCAAGGTGAGCACGGAGTGCCAGGCCGAAGCGGCAGCTCGTTTCAGGTCCCGCGTTGCTGGTGCAGGTCTGAGCGTCCTTTGGTTGTGTTTTACAGGCGGTAGCTGAGCGTCTTCGTGGTCAACAGCGTGGCAGCCAAAAGCAAGGGCGGCCGGGTGGGCGAGCGGCCCCGGTAAGGGAGGGCGAGATGGGGGCGTCTGCGGCAGGCTGTGTTTTCGGGCGGCGTCCGAGCGCGTGCCTCTGGTTTTGCAGGTGCCGCAGACGAGCCGGGAGGGGCGAAGCCGCACGCCGGCCGGCAGCCGAGAAGGTGAGGTGGCGGTGGGCATTGAGGAGCCCGGTATTGCCCGGTGAATCGTTTCAGTGTTTCCTTCTCGCTTTGCAGGGTCTTTGTGGACCGTTTGGACTGGGAGGAGCATTTGCGGTGAGCCGGGCTAGGGGCGAGGAGGAGCATGGGACCGGGGACTCGTTCCAGGCGCTACAGTTCTTTTGCTTCTCGCCGTCTTAGGCGTCACGAGCGCCGAGGGTTGGTGACCGCGCCCGCGGCACGACGCGCCGAACGGAACGCCGTGGAACTTAGCAGGAGGTGGGTGTTGCGGAAGGGGTCGGCGTTTACCCCACGGCACCGTGTGCCGGCACGCCTTAGCGAGCGTGCGTTTTCTCGTGTTCCTGCAGACGCTGAAGAGGAACCCGGTGATGCAGGAAGATCCCCGTTAGCGCACGTGGCGTTTTGTCTGCTGAAGAAGGATTCGGTCCCTTGGCCCTCTGAAAGCTAAGTGGAGGCACAGGGGCTGGGAAGGGGCTGGGAATCACAGGGACGGGGGTTAAGTTCTGGTAAGGGAAAGGGCTATCCAGGAACAGTCCCCTTTGGGCTGGTAAAGGGCCTGGGGAACTTTACAGTGCGATTCCAGCGTGTGCCGGGCAGGGCAGCTCCAGCCTGCGTCTGCGTTGTGTAGTTCGGGAAGCCTGCCTTGCACCTGTCAGACGATCCCGGGGTCTCGTTGTGCTCAAGGGGCACAACGTGCCTCTCGGGTGCCATCCCGGGATCTGGAACACCAGTGCCAATTGGCTTGGTGCCAATTGGGTCCTGGATTCTTGTATCATCAGCTGAAAGTGTGGATGGTGTTTGCATTTCGGATGTTTCCGGTCAGTTGTGATTTATGGCGTCGTTCTGGGCTGCATCATCAGCAGCTCTGCTCTCTACCCATCCAGTCTAAGGGACTGGCACTTCAAGATGCTGAGAAGAAGTTCTTAGTTTTGTAGCAGGCTCATGTGTTTGCGCCAGCGCCGCCGTCTCTGTGTGTTTGCGCCAGCGCCGCCGTCTCTGTGTGTTTGCGCCAGCGCCGCCGTCTCTGTGTGTTTGCGCCAGCGCCGCCGTCTCTGTGTGTTTGCGCCAGCGCCGCCGTCTCTGTGTGTTTGCGCCAGCGCCGCCGTCTCTGTGTGTTTGCGCCAGCGCCGCCGTCTCTGTGTGTTTGCGCCAGCGCCGCCGTCTCTGTGTGTTTGCGCCAGTGCCGCCGTGTCATAAGGGGCCGTGATGTTCGGCTCTTATTTTTTTCTGGGGTTGCAGTAGAGACTCCTCGCCTCACTGCTGCCTCCCTGCAGGTTCTTTTGGTCAATGCAGTCTCTGGTTTGGGGTCGTTCTTGTTATAGTGCGTTTTTGATGCTGTTGATGTGTTGTCTATAATGTTCTGAGGTGTGTCTGTCTGCGCACGTGCACCTTTGGCTGGGAGCTGCTCTGCCCGGAGGCGTGGAGTCAGGGGTGGGTGGACGGAGCTCTAGGGGTGCACGGTTGATTTGTTGACATGTTAAACTGCACAGGCAAACGTTGTGCAGTCATCCGGGATGGAGTAGCCGTGGGCAGGGGAGTGGACTGTCCCTTCCCCAGTGTTTTTTGGGACTCAATTAGAGCTTCTGGTGGGATTCCTGAACAGAAAGCAGACCTGTGGAATGGTCAAGCTGTTGATGAGCATCTGGGTGACTTGTTGAATAACTTGATTTCAGATGCAGAGGGACAACCTGGCAAGAAAGAGTGACGGAGGAGGCGATCTGTGCGCCGTAAGCAGGTGGGTTGTTGGGTGGTGTCAGTGGGAAGATGTACCTTGTGCCTTTATAATGTGTGCTCGCTCTGCTTAGTGAGGTTGTGTTTTCTCGTGTTGCTGTAGATGTTGAGGAGGAACCTGGCGATGCTGGAATATCCCCGTCAGCGCCCGTGGCGTTTTCCTCTGTTGCAGCTGGATTCAGTTTCTTGGCCCTCTCAAAGCTAAGTGGAGGCTGGGGGGCTGGGAGGGGCTGGGAACTGCAGGGAGGGGGGTTAAGTTCTGGTAAGGGAAAGGGCTATCTAGGAACAGTCCCTTTTGGGCAGGTTAAGGGTCGAGGGAATTTCACAGTGCGATTCCAGCGTGTGCCGGGCAGGGCAGCTCCAGCCTGCGTCTGCGTTGTGTAGTTCGGGAAGCCTGCCTTGCGCCTGTCAGACGATCCTGGGGTCTCGTTGTGCTCAAGGGGCACAACATGCATCTCGGGTGCCATCCCGGGATCTGGAACACCAGTGCCAATTGGCTTGGTGCCAATTGGGTCCTGGATTCTTGTATCATCAGCCAAAAGTGTGGATGGTGTTTGCATTTCGGATGTTTCCGGTCAGTTGTGATTTATGGTGTCGTTCTGGGCTGCATCGTCAGCAGTTGTGCTCTCTACCCATCCAGTCTAAGGGACTGGCACTTCAAGATGCTGGGAAGAAGTTCGTAGTCTTGTAGCCGTCTCTGTGTGTTTGTGCCAGCGCCGCTGTGTCATAAGGGGCCGTGATGTTCGGCTCTTATTTTTTTCTGGGGTTGCAATAGAGGCTCCTTGCCTCGCCGCTGTTGTTCTTTTGGTCAACGCAGTCTCTGGTTTGGAGTCGTTCTTGTTATAGAGCGTTTTTGGTGCTGTTGATGTGTTGTCGATAACGTTCTGAGGTGTGTCTGTGTGCGCACGTGCACCTTTGGCTGGGAGCTGCTCTGCCCGGAGGCGTGGAGTCAGGGGTGGGTGGACGGAGCTCTAGGGGTGCACGGTTGATCTGTTGACATGTTAAACTGTGCAGGCAAAGGTTGTGCAGTCATCTGGGATGGAGTAGCTGTGGGCAGGGGAGCGGACTGTCCCTTCTCCAGTGTTTTAGAGACTCAATTAGAGCTTCTGGTGGGATTCCTAAACAGAAAGCAGACCTGTGGAATGGTCAAGCTGTTGATGAGCATCTGGGTGACTTGTTGAATAACTTGATTTCAGATGCAGAGGGACAACCTGGCAAGAAAGAGCGACGGAGGAGGCGATCTGTGCGCCGTAAGCAGGTGGGTTGTTGGGTGGTGTCAGTGGGAAGATGTACCTTGTGCCTTTATAATGTGTGCTCGCTCTGCTTAGTGAGGTTGTTTTCTCGTGTTGCTGTAGATGTTGAGGAGGAACCTGGCGATGCTGGAATATCCCCGTCAGCGCCCGTGGCGTTTTCCTCTGTTGCAGCTGGATTCAGTTTCTTGGCCCTCTCAAAGCTAAGTGGAGGCTGGGGGGCTGGGAAGGGGTTGGGAACTGCAGGGAAGGGGGGGTTAAGTTCTGTTCGGGGCAAGGGCTATCCAGGATCAGTCCCCTTTGGGTGGGTGAAGGTTCCAGGGAATTTCACAGTGCGATGCCAGCGTGTGCCAGGCAGGGCAGCTCCAGCCTGTGTCTGCGTTGTGGTGTAGCTCGGGAAGCCTGCCTTGCGCCTGTCAGATGATCCTGGGGTCGCGTTGCATTCGAGGGACACGAAAGGCACCTTGGGTGCCATCCTGGGCTCTGGAACACCGGTGCCGATTGGCGTAGCGCCAATTAGGTGCTGGTTTTCTGATATCAGCAGCTGAAAGCACAGCAGGTCATTGTGTTTTGGACGTCTCTGGTCAGTTGTGTTTTATGGTGTCGTTGAGGGCTGTTTTGGCAGCTCTGCTCTCTACCCATCCAGTCTCAGGGACTGGCACTTCTTCCCAGCATCTTGAAGTTTTTAAGCCGTGCCGCCGTCTCTGTGTGTGCGCGCCAGTGCCGCCGTCTCTGTGTGTGTTTGCGCCAGTGCCGCCGTCTCTGTGTGTGTGCGCGCCAGTGCCGCCGTCTCTGTGTGTGTGCGCGCCAGTGCCGCCGTCTCTGTGTGTGTGCGCGCCAGTGCCGCCGTCTCTGTGTGTGTTTGCGCCAGTGCCGCCGTCTCTGTGTGTGTTTGCGCCAGTGCCGCCGTCTCTGTGTGTGTTTGCGCCAGTGCCGCCGTCTCTGTGTGTGTGCGCGCCAGTGCCGCCGTCTCTGTGTGTGTGCGCGCCAGTGCCGCCGTCTCTGTGTGTGTGCGCGCCAGTGCCGCCGTCTCTGTGTGTGCGCGCCAGTGCCGCCGTCTCTGTGTGTGCGCGCCAGTGCCGCCGTCTCATAAGGGGCCCTGACTTTCGGCTCCTTTGTTTTCTGGGGTTGCAGTGGAGCCTCCTTGCTATGCCACTGCCTCCCCGCAGGTTCTTTTGATCGATGCGTGTCTGGTTTGGAGTCGTTCTCATCGTTGGGTGTTGTCGGTGCCGTTGCCATCGTGGGGTCTATAACATACTGTGGAGCGTCTGTATCCGTGGGTGCGCATTTGGCTGGAGCTGCTCTGCCTGGACGCGTGGAGTCCGGGGTGGGTGGGCGGAGGTCTGGGAGTCCCCAGTTAATCTGCTGACGTGTTAAATTGTGTAGGCACAGGTTGTGCAGTCATGTGGGATGGAGTAGCCGTGGGCAGGGGAGTCGATAGTCCTTTCAGTGGTGTTTTGCAGTTGTTACTAAGAACATTGTTGACTAGTGTTTTCTGTGGTGTGCTGTTTTATCAGAGATGAAGCATGTTTTTATGAAATCTTTTTTTTCTTTTCCTTGCAGGTGATCACATTGTCAATTTGGGTCACTTACTTAAAAAAAGGCATTTTGTTAGGCTATGTAACACTCAGTTATAGCCTTTTTTGATGGTAACAAAAGCAGCTACAGAATCCAATCAATACCCGTGAGATAAGGCCCGCTTTACACCTTTTTGAAGAAATAGGCTTCTTTCAGCAAAAACGCCACATTCAAGGCCGGAAGGAAGCTCCTACGGACCGTAAACAACATCTACAGCTGAGCGGAGCCAAGTCCAGTCTGAGGTCAGCGCAAAGGATCCACCGAGAAGCAAGAAGACCACAGACTCAGCTCTTGCTATTGGCCTGAATCACAGTGTAGAGGGGTGGGTGAATAGTTTGTACGGGTATAAATACCCAGGGATTTCTATGCTTGGCTGGGACTTTAGCAGAAGCAGCAGCTCCAGTCAGCCTTCCTGCTGTACTGTCCTGTTTGGTTAGTTTTTTACATGGTTTTTGCCTGAGAGTTTGCCCCAATAGACCAAGGATTTAGACCGTTACCCACCCGTCCCCACACCCCTGGAAGGGAGGTAGGGATGTTGAGGTGTAGAGCGATGCAATTCTGAAATTCAGGCTGAGCGATATAAGGAATGAGGTGTAGACATGCAATCCTTTGGCCTTATGTAAATATATCTTAGGTGTTTCCCCTATCCCCTGTGAGTCTGGGAGCCAAACCGTAGATCCAGCGCAGTGCTAAGTTCGGATCCAGCCGCACCTAGACTCCCCTCTTGGAGGAGTTTAGAAAGCAAGGGGGTCCATTCTGAACCTCACGACTCAAGGGAAAGGCCTCCCTGTAGCCTTTGGCATCTCCCGTCCACGTAGAAATCAATCTGAATGAAGTTCCAGCCGATTTTGATCGGCATATTTTGTCCACTTAGCAAGCAATAGCGTCCCTCACCATCACATTCCACGACGTCATGATCGGGAAGCTGTGGAAGAATAGGTCACCGTGGTCAAGAACTATATGAAGGATGGCAAGGGAATTAAGTGCAAACTGTTTTCCTTTTCTGACAATTAGCTCGAGGCAGGTACTTAAAAGGGTCGGTGCGGTAGGTGACGTGCAGCACGTTGGGATAGCGTGAAACCTCGAGCGAATGTAGCTCGGGGTTTTAGGTTTTTTTTCCTTGGACGTTCAAATTTTTTTCCTTTTCAGGTAAATTCCAAAGGTAAAGAATAGAAAAAGCCCCAGCTGGAGGGTTTTACCCCCCGTTCAGGTTTTTTCCCCCGGTCCCGGCGGCTCCACGAGGCGACGTTAATCCCCAATATATGGACTCGTGTCCGTCCGGGACTGGGGTTTAGCCAGGCGGGGCGAGTTTGAGGGCGCCAGGAACGGCGTTTCCGAGGGGCGACGTGGAGACGGGGCAAAGGCCCAGGGGGAGAAGGGCAGAGAACGGGTGCGGTGGTGTCGGTAGGCGAATGAGTGGTGTGTTAATGTTGTGTGATGTGGTAATATTGTGTTTTGGGGTTGTAGTTGTTTGTTCTGGCAGGTTAATGTTTTTTCTTTTCAGCTCAATTTAAACTTTAAAATAGAATAAAAAAACCCCAGCCGGGGGATTTTTTTTTTTTTTTCCCCTGGCTGGGTTTTTTTTTTCCCCGGTCCCGGCCGCTCTGCGAGGCGACGTTCGTCGCCAAGGTTCGGACGCGGGCGCCCGTCGGGCCGGGGTTTTGGCAGGCAGGGAGCGTTTAGAGGCTCCCGGGAACGGCGTTCCCGAGGGGCGACGCAGGGCGAGGGCACGAGCCGGGAGAATGGCCGCTGGGAGAGCACGTGGTGGGTTAGGTGTCTGAGTGAGTGGTGCAGCTTGGCTGTGTGATCTGGTATGAATGTGTTTTGGGGTTGTGGGTTTTTGTCATTGCAGGTTAATGTTTTTTTCTTTTCAGCTCAATTTAAACTTTAAAATAGAATAAAAAAACCCCAGCTGGGGGATTTTTTTTTTTTTCCCCTGGCTGGGTTTTTTTTTCCCCGGTCCCGGCCGCTCTGCGAGGCGACGTTCATCGCCAAGGTTTGGACGCGGGCGCCCGTCGGGCCGGGGTTTTGGCAGGCAGGGTCATTTTCGAGGCTCCCGGGAATGGCGTTCCCGAGGGGCCACGGGGAGAAGGGGTCATTGCGCACGGGGAGAATGGCAGAGAATGGCTGCGGTGTGAGTGTGCGGTGGTGTTGGTAGGTGTAGGAGCGGTGTGGTTAGCTGTGTGAGTTGGAATGATTGTGTTTTGGTCCTGTATTTGTTTCTTTGCAGGTTAATGGTTTTTCCCTTTCAGCTCAATTTAAAATAGAATAAAAAAACCCCAGCTGGGGGATTTTTTTTTTTTCCCCCAGCTGGGTTTTTTTTCCCCTGGTCCCGGCCGCTCTGCGAGGCGACGTTCGTCGCCAAGGTTTGGATGCGGGTGGCCGTCGGGCCGGGGTTTTGGCAGGCAGGGAGCGTTTAGAGGCTCCCGGGGACGGCGTTCCCGAGGGGCGACGTGGGGTGGGGGTACGAGCCGGGAGAACGGCTGCAGAGTGAGCACATGGTGGGTTAGGTGTCTGAGCGAGCGGTGTGGCTTGGCTGTGTGATCTGGTATGATTGTGTTTTTGGGTTGTAGGTTTTTTTAATTTAACTGAAAAGGAAAAAAAAAGAAAAATTAAAATAGATTACAAAAACCCCAGCCAGGGGATTCCCTCCCCACGTGTCCATCCACCGCCCTCAGGAGCCTGTTCTATCCTAGGTCCACACCGCTCGGTGCGGTCACGTTACCTGACAATGTTCAGATTCAGGTCAGTCTGGGACGGTGGTTTCAGAGGCAGGGTTATCATCGAGGCTCCCAGGAACAGCCTTTCTGGTGACACCCGTTCCGGATTGCGGCCACGGTCGGTCCTCGTCAGGAGGCCCGTTTAGGGAAAGGTCCCAGGAAGGTGCTTTTGATTGGCTCAGGAGCAGGGTGAGTAAATGGCTGAGGACAGGGACAGGGTTGTGATAGGAGCATGTTATCCTCTGTAATGGGATGTGAGAAAGATGAGTTGGATTTTCTGTGTTGTTATAATTGTACTACCTCAAATGTGTAATCATTGTAATACCTCCAATATGTAGTAAAGGTGCATGTTTGATATTTGGGCCGTCACTTGTGATGAAACAACGTAAAAGAGCCGTAAGGGCGAGGAGTCGATTCTGCCGCGCGGTGAAACGCACGCGGGAACCGAGAGTCCGTTTAAGGTTTGCCCTCGGGCGAGAAACGCTGTAACGGCCACGCACCTGAAGCGATCGTGTTCTCTGTTGCCTTATGCATTGTGATACATTATGTTTAAAAGATGTAATAAGGAGGAGTTTTTCAGGTTACGGAAACTGCGACCATGGAACAGTGTAAAGTAAGCATGTTTGTATTCTGTTGGCTTAGATTAAATAAATAGTTGGTTATGATGTTGTAATGTTTGGTTTGAAGAGGTAGGTCCTACCTAAGGGCCACCACAAAGCTAATAAAGCAGACATACCTTTTTGTCGTCCAGCGTCTTTTTTTCGGTTTGAGCAGAGCGACAGCCGGATGTTTGGTGCACGTACCCAAGTTTGAGAGCGTGCGGATCGTGCAGGTGAGCATGTGCCGGACTTTGTCTTTGTCTGTGTTCTGTGTGTGTGTGCTGGACTTTGTCTGTGTCTTGTGTGCGTGCTGGACTTTGTCTGTGTGTGTGTGCTGGACTTTCTTGGTGTTGTGTGTGTGTCCAGGACTTTGTCTTTGTCTCTGTGTTGTGTGCATGGTGGACTTTGTGTTCTGTTTGAATGCTGGACTTTGTCTCTGTCTTGTGTGTGTGCTGGACTTTGTTTCTGTCTGGGGTGTGTGTGCTGGACTTTGTTTCTGGTTGGGGTGTGTGTGCTGGACTTTGTCTCTGTCGCTGTTTTGTGTGCATGCTGGACTTTGTCTCTGTCTCTGTTTTGTGTGCATGCTGGACTTTGTCTCTGTCTCTGTTTTGTTTGCATGCTGGACTTTGTGTTGTGTGTGTGTCCTGGACTTTGAGTGGAATGACAGTTCAGGTTCAATGTGGTTGAGTGTGTTGTTATGGTAGAGTTTGTTTTGGATGGCAGGTAGTTAGTTTTAGTAAAACTAACTAAAAGTTATTGGTTTTTTCAGGTGCAGCAGTAGGGCTTTGGATGCTCAAGGGGAGTAAAAAAAAAAATAAAAGAATAAAGAAATCAAGTACTCCCCGTGAGCATCCAAAGCCCTACTGCTGCACCAGACTTATTATTTTTATTCTTTTTATACACACAAATTAACATACACCATATGGGCCCCACAAATCAACATTTGCATGGCCAGGGGAGTAGTCCCTAATTAATGTTGTGGTTTGTTTTGTTTATTAATTAGGGAGTACTCCCCTGGCCATGCAAATAAAAAACTGATTATGCAAATGAGCTCATTAAATATGCAAATTAGGCAAAAATTTTTTCTCCACACCACCACAACAACCACAAAAAAAACCTAAAAAAAACCCCAACACACACATACACACCAACAAATGCACAACAATACACAACATAGGCAAATTACTTACAAATAAAAAATGAACAAAACATTAAACACAACTTACATAACTACACAACCATAACACATAACCAACTCAACACAAACAACAGCCAAACCACAAATACCACCAACAAACATACTTCACAAAAACTACACCACCACACATCACTAACTTTCCATTGCAACAACCACCACCAACAACAACATTAGACAATACAACACAAGAAACTAAGCACTAAACATTACCACATACCTACAACTACCACTTACACACATACAGACAAACAACCACTCTATTTTCTAAACAATAACAACTAATAACAAACACCTAATCAAACAAATTACATACAAACACAGATCCAACACGACAAACAAACTTAACAACAAACTCACACAACCACACACACAACCACACACTCAAAAACACAAACACTAACATTAAAACTAAAATTTCAATACAGATAAAACACAAAACATAAACACATTACAATTAAATATCACTTACAGTACAACAATACACACATACCAAGTGACCACAAACAACTTACACTTCATACTTACAACTTACCACTCACACTACCACTACACACTTAACATATGATACACCACATACACATACAGCAATACAAATATCACATTTAACACAACAAATACAAATCATTACACCTCAACTACTAAAACAAAACTCACCATAACAATAACATTAACACACGAACCCAAATAACACTTAACATCAATGACTAAAAGATCAATTCAAACTCAACACAATGAAAATTACACTGACACCTTCACCTTATATAACAACCTCACAATTACAACATGAATTACACCAAAGCTCTCACATTACCACATCAATTGTCAGGTGTCAAGCATCAAATTACAGTATCAGATTAAAGACTCAGGTTACAGTATCAGCTTACAGTATCATGTGCAGTGAGGGGTGAGGGGTGAGGGGTGAGGGGTGAAGGGTGAGGGGTGAGGGGTGAGGGGTGAGGGGTGAGGGATTAGGGTTAGGGTTAGGGTTAGGGTTAGGGTTAGGGTTAGGGTTAGGGTTAGGGTTAGGGTTTAGGGTTAGGGTTTAGGGTTAGGGTTAGGGTTAGGGTTAGGGTTAGGGTTAGGGTTAGGGTTAGGGTTAGGGTTAGGGGTTAGGGGTTAGGGGTTAGGGGTTAGGGGTTAGGGGTTAGGGTTAGGGGTTAGGGGTTAGGGGTTAGGGTTAGGGTTAGGGTTAGGGTTAGGGTTAGGTTAGGTTAGGGTTAGGGTTAGGGTTAGGGTTAGGGTTAGGGTTAGGGTTAGGGTTAGGGTTAGGGTTAGGGTTAGGGTTAGGGTTAGGGTTAGGGTTAGGGTTAGGGTTAGGGTTAGGGTTAGGGTTAGGGTCATTAGGGTTAGGGTTAGGGTCATTAGGGTTAGGGTTAGGGTCATTAGGGTTAGGGTTAGGGTCATTAGGGTTAGGGTTAGGGTTAGGGTTAGGGTTAGGGTTAGGGTTAGGGTTAGGGTTAGGGTTAGGGTTAGGGTTAGGGTTAGGGTTAGGGTTAGGGTTAGGGTTAGGGTTAGGGTTAGGGTTAGGGTTAGGGTTAGGGTTAGGGTTAGGGTTAGGGTTAGGGTTAGGGTTAGGGTTAGGGTTAGGGTTAGGGTTAGGGTTAGGGTTAGGGTTAGGGTTAGGGTTAGGGTTAGGTTAGGGTTAGGGTTAGGGTTAGGGTTAGGGTTAGGGTTAGGGTTAGGGTTAGGGTTAGGGTTAGGGTTAGGGTTAGGGTTAGGGTTAGGGGTTAGGGTTAGGGTTAGGGTTAGGGTTAGGGTTAGGGTTAGGGTTAGGGTTAGGGTTAGGGTTAGGGTT
>NW_028116783.1:46908-85908 GCF_964273445.1 Streptopelia decaocto
TTTTAGATTTAATGTTAGTGTTTGTATTTGGTAATCTGTTTTTGTGTGTGATTGTGTGTTTTTGTTGGTAGTTCAGTTTGTTTGTCATATTAAATTTGTGGTTTTTTGTCATTTTTTTATATGGTGTAAGTTGTTATGTGTTACTGTTTACAATATAGAATGGTTGTCTGTGTCTGTATGTTAGTGATATATGTATGTGTGTGGTTATGTTTTCTGTTTATTTTTTTGTGTTGTTGTGTCAAATATTATTGTCAGTGTTGTTTGTTGTTGTGGAAAGTTAGTGATGTGTGGTGGTGCAGTTGTTGTGGACTATGTGTATTGTTAGTATTTGTGGTTTTGGTATGGTATATGTGGAGTTTGTTGTTTATATGGTTGTGTATTTGTGTGTGTATTATTTATTGTTGTGTTGTTTTTATTTGTAAATAATTTCCATATGTTTTCTATTGTTGTGCATTTGTTGGAGTTTATTGGTTTGTGTGTGAGGTGTTTTTGGTGTTCTTGTGTGAGTTGGTACTGTTGGGGGATGAAAAAAAATTTTTTTGCCTAATTTGCATATTCAATGAGCTCATTTGCATAATTAGTGTTTTATTTGCATGGCCAGGGGAGTAGTCCCTAATTCATGTTGTGGTTTGTTTTGTTTATTAATGAGGGAGTACTCCCCTGGCCATGCAAATGTTAATTTGTGGGGCCCATATGGTGTATGTTAATTTGTGTTTATAAAAAGAATAAAAATAATAAGTCTGGTGCAGCAGTAGGGCTTTGGATGCTCAAGGGGAGTACTTGATTTCTTTATTCTTTTATTTTTTTTTACTCCCCTTGAGCATCCAAAGCCCTACTGCTGCACCTGAAAAAACCAATAACTTTTAGTTAGTTTTAATAAAACTAACTCCCTGCCATCCAAAACAAACTCTACCATAACAACACACTCAACCACAACGAACCTGAACTGTCACTCCACTCAAAGTCCAGGACACACACACAACACAAAGTCCAGCATGCAAACAAAACAGAGACAGAGACAAAGTCCAGCACACACACAAAACAGAGACAGAGACAAAGTCCAGCACACACACCCCAACCAGAAACAAAGTCCAGCACACACACCCCAGACAGAAACAAAGTCCACCATGCACACAACACAGAGACAAAGACAAAGTCCTGGACACACACACAACACCAAGAAAGTCCAGCACACACACACACAGACAAAGTCCAGCACGCACACAAGACACAGACAAAGTCCAGCACACACACACAGAACACAGACAAAGACAAAGTCCGGCACACGCTCACCTGCACGATCCGCACGCTCTCAAACTTGGGTACGTGCACCAAACATCCGGCTGTCGCTCTGCTCAAACCGAAAAAAAGACGCTGGACAACAAAAAGGTATGTCTGCTTTATTAGCTTTGTGGTGGCCCTTAGGTAGGACCTACCTCTTCAAACCAAACATTACAACATCTTAACCAACTATTTTTTTAATCTAAGCCAACAGAATACAAACATGCTTACTTTACACTGTTCCATGGTCGCAGTTTCCGTAACCTGAAAAACTCCTCCTTATTACATCTTTTAAACATAATGTATCACAATGCATAAGGCAACAGAGAACACAATCGCTTCAGGTGCGTGGCTGTTACAGCGTTTCTCGCCCGAGGGCAAACCTTAAACGGACTCTCGGTTCCCGCGTGCGTTTCACCGCGCGGCAGAATCGACTCCTCGCCCTTACGGCTCTTTTACGTTGTTTCATCACAAGTGACGGCCCAAATATCAAACACGCACCTTTACTACATATTGGAGGTATTACAATGATTACACATTTGAGGTAGTACAATTATAACAACACAGAAAATCCAACTCATCTTTCTCACATCCCATTACAGAGGATAACATGCTCCTATCACAACCCTGTCCCTGTCCTCAGCCATTTACTCACCCTGCTCCTGAGCCAATCAAAAGCACCTTCCTGGGACCTTTCCCTAAACGGGCCTCCTGACGAGGACCGACCGTGGCCGCGATCCGGAACGGGTGTCACCAGAAAGGCTGTTCCTGGGAGCCTCAACAATAACCCTGCCTCTGAAACCCCCGTCCCAGACTGACCTGAATCTGAACATTGTCAGGTAACGTGACCGCACCGAGCGGTGTGGACCTAGGATAGAACAGGCTCCTGAGGGCGGTGGACAGACACATGGGGAGGGAATCCCCTGGCTGGGGTTTTTGTAATCTATTTTAATTTTTCTTTTTTTTTCCTTTTCAGGTAAATTAAAAAAACCTACAACCCAAAAACACAATCATACCAGATCACACAGCCAAGCCACACCGCTCGCTCAGACACCTAACCCACCATGTGCTCACTCTGCAGCCGTTCTCCCAGCTCGTACCCCCACCCCACGTCGCCCCTCGGGAACGCCGTTCCCGGGAGCCTCTAAACGCTCCCTGCCTGCCAAAACCCCGGCCTGACGGCCACCCGCGTCCAAACCTTGGCGACAAACGTCGCCTCACAGAGCGGCCGGGACCAGGGGAAAAAAAACCCAGCTGGGGGAAAAAAAAAAAAATCCCCCAGCTGGGGTTTTTTTATTCTATTTTAAATTGAGCTGAAAGGGAAAAACCATTAACCTGCAAAGAAACAAATACAGGACCAAAACACAATCATTCCAACTCACACAGCTAACCACACCGCTCCTACACCTACCGACACCACCGCACGCTCACACCGCAGCCATTCTCTGCCATTCTCCCCGTGCGCAATGACCCCTTCTCCCCGTGGCCCCTCAGGAACGCCATTCCCGGGAGCCTCGAAAATGACCCTGCCTGCCAAAACCCCGGCCCAACGGGCGCCCGCGTCCGAACCTTGGCGACGAACATCGCCTCACGGAGCGGCCGGGACCGGGGAAAAAAAAAACCCAGCCGGGGGAAAAAAAAAAAAATCCCCCAGCTGGGGTTTTTTTATTCTATTTTAAAGTTTAAATTGAGCTGAAAAGAAAAAAACATTAACCTGCAATGACAAAAACCCACAACCCCAAAACACAATCGTACCAGATCACACAACCAAACCGCACCGCTCACTCAGACACCTAACCCACCACGTGCTCTCCCGGCGGCCATTCTCCCGGCTCGTGCCCTCACCCTGCGTCTGCGTCGCCCCTCGGGAACACCGTTCCCGGGAGCCTCTAAACGCTCCCTGCCTGCCAAAACCCCGGCCCGACAGGCGCCCACGTCCGAACCTTGGCGACGAACGTCGCTTCGCGGAGCGGCCGGGACCGGGGAAAAAAAACCCAGCTGGGGGAAAAAAAAAAAAATCCCCCAGCTGGGGTTTTTTTATTCTATTTTAAAGTTTAAATTGAGCTGAAAGGGAAAAACCATTAACCTGCCAGAACAAATAACTACAACCCCAAAACACAATATTACCACATCACACAACATTAACACACCACTCATTCGCCTACCGACACCACCGCACACATTCTCTGCCCTTCTCCCCCTGGGCCTTCGCCCCGTCTCCGCGTCACCCCTCGGAAACGCCGTTCCTGGCGCCCTCAAACTCACCCCGCCCAGCTAAACCCCGGTCCCATCCAGACACGAGTCCGTATATTGGGGATTAATGTCGCCTCGTGGAGCCGCCGGGACCGGGGGAAAAAACCTGGACGGGGGGTAAAACCCTCCAGCTGGGGCTTTTTCTATTCTTTACCTTTGGAATTTACCTGAAAAGGAAAAAAATTTGAACGTCCAAGGAAAAAAAACGTAAAACCCCAAGCTACATTCGCTAGAGGTTTCACGCTATCCCAACGTGCTGCACATCATCTACCGCACCGACCCTTTTAAGTACCTGCCTCAACCTAATTGTCAGGAAAGGAAAACAGTTTGCACTTAATTCCCTTGCCATCCTTCATATAGTTCTTGACCACGGTGACCTATTCTTCCACGGCTTCCCGATCGTGACGTCGTGGAATGTGATGGTGAGGGACGCTATTGCTTGCTAAGTGGACAAAATATGCCGAACAAAATCAGCTGGAACTTCATTCACATTGATTTCTACATGGACGGGAGATGCCAAAGGCTACAGGGAGGCCTTTCCGTTGAGTCGTGAGGTTCGAATGGACCCCCTTGCTTTCTAAACTCCTCCAAGAGGGGAGTCTAGGTGCGGCTGGATCCGAACTTAGCCCCGCGCCGGATCTACGGTTTGGGTCCCGGACTCACGGGGGACAGGGGAAACACCTAAGATATTATATTTACATACAGCCAAAGGATTGTACGTGTACACCTCATTCCTTATATCGCTCAGCCTGAATTTCAGAATTGCATCGCTCTACACCTCGACGTCCCTGCCTCCCTCCCGGGGGCGTGGGGACGGGTGGGTTGGGGTCTAAATCCTTGATCTATTGGGGCAAACTCTCAGGCAAAAACCGTGTAAATAACTAACCAAACAGAACAGTACGGCAGGAAGGCTGACTGGAGCTGCTGCTTCTGCTTAAGTCCCAGCCAAGCATAGAAATCCCTGGGTATTGATACCCTTACAAACTATTCACCCACCCCTCTACACTGTGATTCGGGCCAATAGCAATAGCTGAGTCTGTGGCCTTCTTGCTTCTCGGTGGATCCTTTGCGCTGACCTCGGACCGGACTTGGCTCCGCGCAGCTGTAGATTTTGTTTATGGTCCGTAGGAGCTTCCTTCCGGCCTTGACTGTGGCGTTTTCACTGAAAGAAGCCTATTTCTTCAAAAAGGTGTAAAGCGGGCCTTATCTCACAAGTGTTGATCAGAGTCTGTAGCTGCTTTGGTTACCATGAAAAAAGTCTATAACTGAGGGTTACATAGCCTAACAAAATGCCTTTTTATAAGTAAGTGACCCAATTTGACAATGTGATCACCTGCAAAGGAAAGAAAAAAAAAAGATGTCATTAAAACACGCTTCATCACTGAAAAAACAGCACACTACAGAAAACACTAGTGAACAATGTTCTTAGTAACAACTGCAAAACACCACTGAAAGGACTATGGACTCCCCTGCCCACAGCTACTCCATCCCACATGACTGCACAACCTCTGCCTACGCAATTTAACGTGTCAGCAGATTAACTGGGGACTCCCAGACCTCCGCCCACCCACCCCGGACTCCACGTGTCCAGGCAGAGCAGCTCCAGCCAAATGCGCACGTGCGCAGACAGACGCTCCACAGCATGTTATGGACCACACGATGGCAACGGCACCAACAACACCCAACAATGAGAACGACTCCAAACCAGACACACATTGATCAAAATAACCTGCGGGGAGGCACTGGTGCGGCAAGGAGCCTCCACTGTGACCCCAGAAAACAAAGGAGCTGAAAGTCAGGGCCCCTTATGAGACGGCGGCGCTGGCGCACACACACACAGAGACGGCGGCGCTGGCGCACACACACACAGAGACGGCGGCGCTGGCGCACACACACACAGAGACGGCGGCGCTGGCGCACACACACACAGAGACGGCGGCGCTGGCGCACACACACACAGAGACGGCGGCGCTGGCGCACACACACACAGAGACGGCGGCGCTGGCGCACACACACACAGAGACGGCGGCGCTGGCGCACACACACACAGAGACGGCGGAACGGCTTAAAAACTTCAAGATGCTGGGAAGAAGTGCCAGTCCCTGAGACTGGATGGGTAGAGAGCAGAGCTGCCGACGCAGCCATCAACAACACCAACTGACCAGAAACATCCAAAACACAATGACCTGCCACGCTTTCAGCTGCTGATATGGGAAAACCAGCACCCAATTGGCGCTACGCCAATCAGCACCGGCATTCCAGATCCCGGGACGGCACCCGAGACGCCTTTCATGTCCCTCGAACGCAACAAGAGCCCAGGATCATCTGACAAGCGCAAGGCAGGCTTCCTGAACTACACCACAACGCAGACACAGGCTGGAGCTGCCCTGCCCGGCACACGCTGGCATCACACTGGAAAGGTCCCCGGGCCCTTCACCTGCCCAAAGGGGACTGTTCCTGGATAGCCCTTGCCCCGAACAGAACTTTACCCCCCTCCCTGTGGTTCCCAGCCCCTTCCCAGCCCCCCAGCCTCCACTTAGCTTTCAGAGGGCCAAGGGACCGAATCCATCTTCAACGGATGAAAACGCCACGTGCGCTGACGGGGATATTCCAGCATCGCCAGGTTCCTCCTGAACATCTACAGCAACACGAGAAAACACAACCTCACTAAGCAGAGAGAGCACACAGTATAAAGGCACAAGGCACATCTTCCCACTGACAACACGCAATGACCCACCTGCTTACGGCGCACGGCTCGCCTCCTGCGTCGCCCCTTCTGTGCCAGGTTGTCTCTCCGCACCTGAAATCAAGGTATTCAACAAGTCACCCAGATGCTCATCAACAGCTTGACCATCCCACAGGTCTGCTTTCTGTTTAGGAATCCCACCAGAAGCTCGAATTGAGTCTCTAAAACACTGCAGAAGGGACAGTCCGCTCCCCTGCCCACAGCTACTCCATCCCAGATGACTGCACCACCTTGGCCTGCGCAGTTTAACACGTCCACAGATCAACCGTGCACCCCTAGAGCTCCGTCCACCCACCCCTGACTCCACGCCTCCGGGCAGAGCAGCTCCAGCCAAAGGTGCACGTGCGCACACAGACACACCTCAGAACATGATCGACAACACATCGACAGCACCAAAAACGCTCTATAACAAGAACGACTCCAAACCAGAGACTGCATCGATCAAAAGAACCTGCAGGGAGGCAGCAGTGAGGCGAGGAGCCTCTACTGCAACCCCAGAAAAAAATAAGAGCCGAACATCACGGCCCCTTATGAGACGGCGGCGCTGGCGCAAACACACAGAGACGGCAGCAAGACTAAGAACTTCTTCCCAGCATCTTGAAGTGCCAGTCCCTTAGACTGGATGGGTAGAGAGCAGAGCTGCTGATGATGCAGCCCAGAACAACACCATAAATCACAACTGACCGGAAACATCCGAAATGCAAACACCATCCACACTTTTGGCTGATGACACAAGAATCCAGAACCCAATTGGCACCAAGCCAATTGGCACTGGCATCCAGATCCCGGGATGGCACCCGAGATGCACGTTGTGCCCCTTGAGCACAACGAGACCCCAGGATCGTCTGACAGGCGCAAGGCAGGCTTCCCGAACTACACAACGCAGACACAGGCTGGAGCTGCCCTGCCCGGCACACGCTGGCGTCACACTGTAAAGTTCCCTGGTCCCTTAACCTGCCCAAAGGGGACTGTTCCTGGACGGCCCTTTCCCTTACCAGAACTTTACCCCCATCCCTGTGATTCCCAGCCCCTTCCCAGCACCCGTGCCTCCACTTAGCTTTCAGAGGGCCAAGAGACTGAATCCATCTTCAACAGATGAAAACGCCACGTGTGCTAACGGGGATCTTCCTGCATCGCCAGGTTCCACTTCAATGTCTACAGGAACCCCTAGGAAACAGAGAAACGACCAAGCTCAGCGAGAGCCACACGGCACAGCTTCCCTCTGGCGCCACGCAACGACCCACCTGCTTACGGCGCACGGCTCGCCTCCTCCGTCGCTCTTCCGGGCCAAGTTGTCCCTCTGCACCTGAAATCAAGGTATTCAACAAGTCACCCAGATGCTCATCAACAGCTTGACCATTCCACAGGTCTGCTTTCTGTTTAGGAATCCCACCAGAAGCTCTAATTGAGTCTCTAAAACACTGCAGAAGGGACAGTCCGCTCCCCTGCCCACAGCTACTCCATCCCAGATGACTGCACCACCTTGGCCTGCGCAGTTTAACACGTCCACAGATCAACCGTGCACCCCTAGAGCTCCATCCACCCAACCCGGACTCCATGCCTCCGGGCAGAGCAGCTCCAGCCAAATGCGCACGTGCGCAGACAGTCGCACCTCAGAACATGATCGACAACACATCGACAGCACCAAAAACGCTCTATAACAAGAACGACTCCAAACCAGAGACTGCATCGATCAAAAGAACCTGCAGGGAGGCAGCGGTGAGGTGAGGAGTCTCTACTGCAACCCCAGAAAAAAATAAGAGCCGAACATCACGGCCCCTTATGAGACGGCGGCGCTGGCGCATACACACTGACACGGCGGCGCTGGCGCAAACACACAGAGACGGCGGCGCTGGCGCAAACACACGAGGCTGCTGCAAGACTAAGAACTTCTTCCCAGCATCTTGAAGTGCCAGTCCCTTAGACTGGATAGGTAGAGAGCAGAGCTGCTGATGATGCAGCCCAGAACAACACCATAAATCACAACTGACCGGAAACATCCGAAATGCAAACACCATCCACACTTTTGGCTGATGACACAACAATCCAGCACCCAATTGGCACCAAGCCAATTGGCACTGGCATTCCAGATCCCGGGATGGCACCCGAGATGCACGTTGTGCCCCTTGAGCACAACGAGACCCCAGGATCGTCTGACAGGCGCAAGGCAGGCTTCCCGAACTACACAACGCAGACACAGGCTGGAGCTGCCCTGCCCGGCATACGCTGGCGTCGCACTGTGAAATTCCCTGGTCCCTTAACCTGCCCAAAGGGGACTGTTCCTGGACGGCCCTTTCCCTTACCAGAACTTTACCCCCACCCATGCAGTTCCCAGCCCGTTCCCAGCCCCCCAGCCTCCACTTAGCTTTCAGAGGGCCAAGAGACCGAATCCATCTTCAACGGATGAAAACGCCACGTGCGCTGACTGGGATCTTCCAGCATCGCCGGGTTCCTCTTCAGCGTCTGCAGGAACACCTAGGAAACAGAGAAACGACCAAGCTCAGCGAGAGCCACACGGCACAGCTTCCCTCTGGCGCCACGCAACGACCCACCTGCTTATGGCGCGCGGCTCGCCTCCTCCGTCGCTCTTCCAGGCCAAGTCGTCCCTCTGCACCTGAAATCAAGGTATTCAACAAGTCACCCAGATGATCATCAACAGCTTGACCGTCCCACAGGTCTGCTTTCTGTTTAGGAATCCCACCAGAAGCTCTAATTGAGTCTCTAAAACACTGCGGAAGGGACAGTCCGCTCCCCTGCCCACAGCTACTCCATCCCAGATGACTGCACCACCTTTGCCTGCGCAGTTTAACACATCAACAGATCAACCGTGCACCCCTAGAGCTCCGTCCACCCACCCCTGACTCCACGCCTCCGGGCAGAGCAGCTCCCAGCCAAAGGCGCACGTGCGCAGACAGACACCTCAGAACGTTATAGACAACACATCAACAGCACCAAAAACGCTCTATAACAACAACGACTCCAAACCAGACTGCATCGATCAAAAGAACCTGCAGGGAGGCAGCGGTGAGGCGAGGAGTCTCTACTGCAACCCCAGAAAAAAATAAGAGCCGAACGGCACGGCCCCTTAGGAGACGGCGGCACTGGCGCAAACACACAGAGACGGCGGCGCTGGCGCAAACACACAGAGACGGCGCAAATACAAGAAGCTGCTTCAAGACTTAAAACCTTCAAGATGCTGGGAAGAAGTGCCAGTCCCTTAGACTGGATGGGTAGAGAGCAGAGCTGCTGTTACAGCCAGAACTACACCGTAAAACACAACTGACCGAAAATGTTCAAGATGCAAGAACCGTGCACCCTTTCGGCTGCCGATACAAGAAAACCGGCAGCCGATTGGTGCTACGCCGATCGGCACCGGCTTTCCAGACCCCGGGATGGCGCTTGAAATGACTTTCGTGCCCCTGGAGCGCAATGATACCCCAGGATCGTCTGACAGGCGCGAGGCGGCTTCCCAAACTACGCGACAACAGGCACAGACTGGAGCTGCCCTGCCCGGCACACGCTGGCATGGCACCGTAAAGTTCCCTGACCCCATTTATCTGCCCAAAGGGGACTGCTCCTGGGCTGCCCTTTTCTGCCTGAGAACTTTAAACCCTCCCTGCAATTCCCAGCCCCTTCCCAGCCCTCGTGCCTCCACTTAACTTTTAGAGGGCCAAGGGACCGAATCCATCTTCAGAGGAAAACGCGACGTGGGCTAACGGAGATCGTCCTGCAGTTGTCGCTTTCTCCATCGTCACTTACAATAAGGAAAGCAAGGACATGTGTACGATTAGGCACCCAAATATTTGTCGGTAGTAGCCTATGAGTCATTGCTTACCTTGGCTGAGCTCAGGGAGGTACATTTGAATGATCTACCAGAGGCTGCTGCACGCTGCAAAGGTTCTAGAGACAAGACACTCTTCTAGGAGAAGAGATTATATTAACAGCGATTAATACAGCAATACAAACCAAAACACAACACTCCATCTTCATCATAGCCAGGAACTACTGGAAAATGCAAAGCACCTGGAACTGAATCAACAAATGAAACATAATGACAAACAACCTTTCTACTACAGCTGCTACTAAACCTTAGCTGCGCCCGAAGCTCTTACCTCAAAGGCACACCTCCGCTGCTCCTAAGACGTCTGCCCACGTAGCTTCACCAGCTCAAAAGCTGCCGACTGCCAAAGGAGCGACAGAGAACCAGCACCAAAGCGGTCCCGGAGCAGAATGAGCTCCCTAGCCGGGGACTGGGGCTTAAATACCCTGAGCCCCGCCCACCCCTTCCCACTATCCCCTGGGAAAGGGGAGGGATCAATCACCCCAGGCCCCACCCACCACTCATCAAATTACCTGGAATCTCATTTGAAGTGACAGCACCTGCACTTCATTACTGCTATTGCAGCTACAATGAGACTCAGTATGGATGTCAACTAAGATTTTCTAGGGAGCAGATAAAAAATGAGATACTATAACCAACGCTCCATCTTCATCATAGTCAGGAATTACTGGAAAAGGGAAAGCAGCTGGAACTGAATCAACAAATGAAACATAATGACAAACAACCTTTCTACTACAGCTGCTACCGAACCTTTGCTGCACCCGAAGCTCTTACCTCAAAGGCACACCTCCGCTGCTCCTAAGACATCTGCCCACGTAGCTTCACCAGCTCAAAAGCTGCCGACTGCCAAAGGAGCAACAGAGAACCAGCACCGAAGCGGTCCCGGAGCAGAATAATCTCCCTAGCCGGGGACTGGGGCTTAAATACCCTGAGCCCCGCCCACCCCTTCCCACTATCCCCTGGGAAAGGGGAGGGATCAATCACCCCAGGCCCCGCCCACCACCCTTATCAAATTACCTGGAATCTCATTTGAAGTGACAGCACCTGCACTTCATTACTGCTATTGCAACTACAATGAGACTGAATACAGATTTCAACTTAGATTTTTCTAGGGAGTAGATAGAAAATCAGATATAATAGTAAAATTGTGTATTGAAATTTCCTATAAAAGGGGTCAAAGGTCACTGTCAAATGTCAGAGGTCAGCACTGAAGGGTTAGAAGTCAAGAGGCATATGTCAAGGATCAAAAGTCAAGGGTCATACCTCAAAGATCACATGCACATGGTCAGGGAATCACACTCAAAATGCAGGGGTCAAAAGCCTAGTATCAGAGATTCACTGTCTAAAGTGGAAGGACATGAGAGCAAAGGGCCCCAAGAGTCAAAGGTCACCAGAGGTCAAAAGGTCACCAGAGGTCAAAAAGGTCACCCGAGGTCAAAAGGTCACCAGAGGTCAAAAGATCACTCGAGGTCAAAAGGTCACCAGAAGTCAAAAGGTCACCAGAGGTCAAAAAGGTCACTCGAGGTCAAAAGGTCACCAGAAATCAAAAGGTCACTCGAGGTCAAAAGGTCACCGAGGTCAAAAGTCACCAAAGGTCAAAAGGTCACTCGAGATCAAAGGGTCAGCAGAGGTCAAACGGTCACCAGAGGTCAAAAGGTCAGCATAGGTCAAAAGGTCACCAGAGGTCAAAGGTCACCAAAGGTCAAACGGTCACCCGAGGTCAAAGGTCACCCGAGGTCAAAGGGTCACTCGAGGTCAAAAGGTCACCAAAGGTCAAACGGTCACTCGAGGTCAAAAGGTCACTCGAGGTCAAAGGTCACCGAAGGTCAAAGGGTCACCAGAGGTCAAAGGTCACTCGAGGACAAAAGGTCAGCAGATGTCAAAAGGTCACCAGAGGTCAAAGGTCACCAAAGGTCAAAAAGTCACCCGAGGTCAAAAGGTCACCAGAGGTCAAAAGGTCACTCGAGGTCAAAGGTCAGAGCAGCCCCCCCCCCACCCCCCCCCCCACCCCCCCCCCCCTTGACTCCCAAAGACCGGGGTCCCCATGACATCCTTAGTGTGTCCCCTATCCACTATACCCCCCCCCCCCCCCCACTTCGCTTTCAACACCAGGGATGGGGCTGTGTCCCCAAACAGCATCCTGGCCCTGTCCCCCAGAGAGCAGCGACAGCAGTAAAATCCATCACTGTAATGGAATGGGGGGGTGGGCAAGGGGTGAGCCCCCTGCGAGGGTGAAAAAATCATGGACTCCACAGGATCCCATATGAATTCAAGCGAAGCCATTTATTACAGAAATAAGCCTCCTTATATATGCGGTTATTTCTTGATCACGCGTCCACGCTCCGACCGTGCGTTAGCTGATTGGATATCGTCTATGTTCAACAGCTGTCCACGTGCCTGAGTCTCGCTGTTGATAGGTCTATGGATTTACGTTGTGTTTTCGGCTTTCCGAGGTGGCCTTGAAATTCCTGGGGGGCCTGGCTAGTTCAGTAACAAATCTCCATCTCATAGAAACCCATCCATACATTGACTTCAAAAAAAAAATCCCTCAAATCTCTCATAACTCCCCTTTTGGTTCTTGAACCGGCCAGGCCTTGTTTACAACGCCCTGATTCATCTTTGTCATAGTAGAATTAGGGTTTTGACAAACGGTTTAATATCATTATTTACAATTATATGTAATGCAGTTGTGCTGCAGCATACAACATATGATTAATAAGTACGGCTTATTTCAAACTAAAACAGCATGTTAAAAGTTTGTCTATCTTATAAGATCAAACAGCTACCCACCTATTTCCAAAGTACTATGAGAGAATGTGTCATATTAACTTGTCTGATCCTTCGGAAACTATTCAAATTCTTCACAACTGTGACCTAGTGTTAAAAGGAAAAGACCTACGGGGAATAGGGTGGCGTGGGAAACGCAGCATCTGCGGAAGAAAAAGTAATAGTGAAAAGTATTCTGCGGCTGGCTGCACGAACAGGAAGATTTTTGGAAAAAGGCGCGGTGGGGCGTCTTTTACTATTGGCCCGACGGAAGGGGTGTGTCCGATCAACGGATGGATTTTTTTTCTCCCGGTACATGGGAGGAGATCGGGACTGAACTGTGGGAAACGGTCACCGGGGGAGCCGCGAGGCTTGCGCCCTCGCCGGACCCTGGCGGGGGGAGGTCAGTCGGCCGATGGAGGATGTCTCGGGGGAGCCGGAAGCGTGTGCCATCCCCTCGGAGCCACCTGCCATGGGCTGCCCCTGCTCTGAGAACTCTGAAAAATTGATACCCCTGGTGTGTCCCGTATCTCATTTGCAGTTCTGGAGCGGAGAGCAAATTATACCCTCTGCACCCTTTGAGCCGTTGCCTGCCTATGAAGATGAACGGCAGCGACCGGCAAGTTTTGATGAGCCGGGACGAGTTAATCCAGCTGACGTGCCTTTGCCGGAGAACCTGATGGAACGCCGGGATGGAGCGCCGCAGAATCGCCCTGACTTCTGGGAGGAGATCCGTGTGCAGACCCTGAGTGACTTACTGAAACGGCAGGAGAGCCAGATGCAGGAAGTTTTAAAAGCTAAGAAACCATTAGATGGCAGTAATGGCAAAACTGCGTGGTTTATAGCATATAAAAAGGCATCATATGCAATTAGGGACGGGTTAGAGGCAATTGGCAGGAATGTGAAAAACGGGGAAAACGGGAACGGGAGGGGCAGAATTGGACCCCGCTCCTGAGGAGCTCCATATTAAAAAGGAGCAAATACAAAAATGGGCTAGGCATTGTGCAGAGGATGGATGTGGTCTGTGCTTCTGTAAGAGAGGTGGATGACTATTTGAGAGTGCGATATGGAAAAGGGCTGGAGACTGAGTCAGCAGATCGATTTACAAATATGCGTCGACTTACTGATCTGCAGGGAAAGACAAGGAAATTGTATAGGAATGATAGCAATGATAATTTGGGGGCTGCCCCATGCGTCAGGGTAGAGATACTCCTCGAGATGACTCTCGTAATGCGGGGCGACGCTGACAACGGGTAGTCAGGGATGCGACCGTTGAAGGGATTATGTTACCCGGCGGTATTACAGCAATGTCACTGCACATAAATAACAGAGGACAAAGGCAGTAGTCGCCCTTTGATTGGAAAATGGTTAAGCAATTGCAAACTGCAATTATGCAATATGGTATGGATAATAGGCACATGATGCAACTAATGGATTCATTTTGCAAGGGGCGAGTACTAACTCCAACCGATATTAAGGCATTGATAGAGTTCTTGCTTCCCCCGATGGGGTACTTGCTGTTATTGGACAAGTGCCAGGGGAAGGTGGAATTGGCAGTATTAGAAAACGTTCCTTTACCGGCTGATGAGCCGTTACAATTAGCTAGCGTGGACTGATTACCGGGTCGTGGCGACATGCAAATGGTGCCCCTCGGGCGGCGCTTCCTCCGAGGATTTTGTGGCGAGGGCTCGCTGTGGCGGCGGTGAAAGAATTACCAAATATAGGTAACCCTGTGCCACCCTATTCTACAATAAAGCGGGATCCTGGGGAGCCGTATATGAAGTTTATGGACCATTTAAAAGAAGCTATAGATGCTTCTCCTAACCTGACTCCAGAGGCAAAAGCTGGTGTGGGGAAAGATTTGGCCACAACGAATGCAAACACCCAATACTGACAGATATTAGCCGGCTTGGGAAAAACAGCTTCTCGGGCGCAGATGGTGGAAACTTGTATAAGGGTACCGATTATGCAAAGGGAGGTAGAAAAGGCAAAAATACGTGCTCGAGCCCACGCTGAGGCTTTGGCTGCAGCGTTTTAAGCCTGCGATGAAAGGCCGAAGCCCTTCTTGTCGCGGCCTAGTGTGTTTTACTTGCGTACGGACGGGACATCTTAAAAGAAACTGCCCTCGATACGCTTAGCAGCATTACGAAAATGGCATAACTGCCCAATTAGTCGGGTAGCAGATTCTCTTTATGTTGTGGGAGTAGTACAAAGACTACGTAGAGCACTTTCACGGCAAGTTTCCAATGCCTTGTTGTTTGAAGCATTGTTAGATTTGTGGAACATGTTAGATTATAGGACAGTGCCAGTATTTATAATGCATATAAAAAGCCACTCTAACCTACCAGGTGGTCGAGTGAGGGAAACAACATTATAGACAAACTTGAGGCAGTGACAGATGTATCTCCTTTTGAATAAGCCAGACAGGCTCACATGTACTTCCATCTATCCTCAGCATCGCTCCAAAAGCGGTTTGCGCTAACCGAGGAACAAGCTCGATCTGTTGTTGCGCCTTGTCCCGATCGTGCCTGCGTAATGCCTTTGCGACAAAAAGGAGTAAATCCTCGGGGCTTGCGGCCAGGTCGGTTACGGCAAACTGATATTACTGAATTTGCACCGTTTGGCCCTCAAAATTACATTCGTGTATCTGTAGACACCTGTTCGGGACTGCTACAGGAGTCCTCAGCAAAAGCAAGAGCAGTAAAGCATTACTTAAGATCTTTTGCTGTCACGGGTGTTCCTACGCATATCGAAACAGAGAATGGTGTAGCATATCGTTCTGACACGCTTGCGACCTTCCTCGTTCGGTGAAATATACGACACCTGTTCGTAGTTCCTTAAAATACTACTGGCCGGGCAATTATTGAGCGTGCACGTGGCACCCTGAAAAATCTTTCCTCTCTTTTGAAAAAACAAGGGGGAATTGGTGTGATTCCAAAAGAGGTTGTGATAAAGGCACTGTATGTGATAAATTGGCTTAATCCTAAAAGTGAGACTGAAATGGAACCCTTTGTTATGCACCGTATAAAAAATGTCAAAGACTTTACCAAAAATGTACTTAAGGTTAGTGTGTTTAATCGGACAACGCAACAATGGGAAGGTCCAATGTCATTAATAACCTGGGGAAGGTGATATGCTTGTGTTTCTACAGGTAACCATAAAAATTTGTGGATCTCAGCAAAGGGGGTGAGACCTTCGCTAGTGAACAAATAAGAAACCTATTACAATGATGACAACCCTTAACCTCAAAGGTGTTACCGCTTTTAGCGACGGATGTAGCCGATGTTGAGAATACCGCTTGTCCCGTCCCGACAGATGGAATGAGGAATGAGTTGACTCTGAACGCGACACGCGCCCCTGTTACCAATCAGGACGCATAACCACGGGCGTAGTTATATGCGGTGCTTTATTTCAGCGCTGGGAAACCAGGGGTGCGCACCCAAAGCTGGCTTCGCTGGTCAGTTTAAGTTACACAGTATTTATGCAGTCCATTCACATACATATTCATATATTCATTAAGATACGTAACGGTTACTCAATATTGATTACAACATTGATTGCTACATCTTGGAACTATTTTGATCATGTGCAGTGTCCTCACTCTATACGTATTTAGGCTAAGATAAAAGCTAGGTTGTTAAGATAAGAGTGTACTCAAACACGATATGCTTGAACATCCTCTCAGGGACAGTTTACAAAACTGATTCATCCTTTCAGGAACATTTTGTAAAACTGGTTCGGTTACTAACACCCCGACTCGACGGATGAGATCGGCTGTGAGTTAACTCCGGATAATTCTGCGCGGCGATGCGAAGTGAATGACAGACGATCGCTCCGGGGGTCCAATTATGAATTTACTAAAGGCGTGTGGTCATATACAAATTACAGCAATCGGTGACTTGGCAAAAGTATGTTATAGTACCACAAAACTTATCAATACATTGACAGCAAAAGCCCTTCTAAAAGCAGTGGATTGGCAACAATTACTAACTGTAATGCAAAACTTAACAAGACTTTAGCAGCAGAACTTAAACATATAAATACCATTGTAAGGAAAAGGAAGAGAGAGAGAAGAGGAAAACTAAGATATCAGAAAGAGAAAGGGAGAGAGACAGAGAGAGAGACGGACAGTAAGATATCACCGCTCCACGGGTACGTCGGTCCCGCGACGACCTCCGGAGGGGGGGACGCGTTGAAGATTTACACGCCGCCGACCGGTATCGTACGTGAGGTTGTTTTATAAGCCGGTTCATTTACGTGCAAGATAGGAGAAGGCGGTTCGTCTCCTCCCTCTGCTCGCTCTTCCTGCTAATTTGGAAAACTCTTTGGGAAAGACTCTGGGGTCTTCAAACTAGGGGAAAGTTCACGGTACTGACCAGAAGCGAGTTGTCTTGCCCGTCAGGGGTAGCTGTTGGTTCGCGGTCTCTTCGGGTAGTTGGTTGTCCGACAGATGGTTCATCTCTATCATGCCAATTAGGCCATGAAACCTTTCACAGCAACACTGTTAATTGTCCGTATCTTCCAAGGTGTCCGCCTCCGTGGCCATAAAACTTTGGGAAAGATAACATGAGGTGTCATCTATCTCTTCCTCCCAACGTAACTAAAAACAGACGTTTAATGGATAACAAGGTCTTTGTTCTGCTAAACATGAGGGGCAGTACTTCAAGGTTGTCCCACCACTTTGTAAAACAGAGCAGCGATTAATTTTGTATTATTAGCCATGGTCACAGTTATGAAGAGTTTGACAGTGTGAAATACAGCGTATTTTTTAGGTTCAAACAACACATACAGTCTTCAAAGCATGATACAGCTTAGGAACATTAAGGCTAATATAATTACAATTAACAAGAACAGTTCCGTTTTCAATATTCCTTTGAACCAAACTGGGTATCCAACTCAGAAAACCCAACATCTTCTGTTATTTTCATGTTCTGCAAATCTTTTATCTTATATTTTATTTAATACAATATTAACGAGGGGGAGATGTAGTGGCAGAGCCCCCCCTCCTGGAGGGATGGGGTTGTCGCCAGCCTGGCGGAGCGGTGAAGCCAGAGACCAAGGAAACAAAAGGAGCCCCATTAGAAGGTAACAATGAATGAGCAAGCGCGGGACACGCGTGTGCAGAGCGCGTGGACAGTGCGTGCAGCCTATCACGTTATTGTATAGCATGTGTTACAACCCATCACATTGTTACAAGGCACGTGGAGAGGGCAGCTTTGGTATAAAGGTCCGACAGCAAAGTGAACTCGGTAAAATCACATTGGTGCGTCAGGTTCCGTCTCTCGCATGGAAAAGCGACAATACAGTCCAAGAGTAATAGTTGAGTCTGGGGTCTTTGTGATTCTCAGAGGATTTTTTGTACTGATCACAGACAGGTATTTGATTTGTGCAGCTGTAGATATTATTTACAGTCATATTAACAATGTGGTCACCTAAAAAAAAAAAAAATTATTAGAATACTCTGTGAAAAAACAGCACACTACAGAAAACGGTAGTCAAAAACAGTCTTGAGTAAGAACTGTAAAACACCAGTAAAGGGACTGTCCACCCTCCTGCCCATCGCAACTCCATGCCAGATGATCGTACAATCTTTGCCTACGCAATTTAATGTGTCAACAAATTAACGGTGGACGCCTAGAGCTCAGTACACCCACCCCTGACTCTACAAGTCCAGGCACAGCAGCTCCGAGCCAAACATCCACATGTGCACACCAAGGCTCCACAGAACGTGATAGACAACATGACTCCAACAACAACAAAAAAGCTAAACAACAAGAACAACTCCAAGACCAGACACGGCATCGATCAAAAGAACCTGCAGGGAGGCAGTGGTAAGGCAAGGGGCCACCACGGCAACCCCAGAATAAAAAGGAACCAAACTCCACGACACCGCCGCAACGAGCCGAGACGGCAGCACCAGCGCAAAAAGCTGGTGCAAACCCTAAAAACTTCAAGATGCTGGGAAGAAGTGCCAGTCCCTCAGACTGGATGAGTAGAGAGCAGAGCTGCCGACGCAGCCCTCAACAACACCATAAACACAACTGAACGGAAAGGTTCAAAACGCAAGGACCTGCCACGCTTTCAATTGCTGATACAAGAAAACCAGCAGACGATTAGCGCTACGCCAATCGGCACCGGCGTTCCAGATCCTGGGACGGCACCCGAGATGCCTTTCGTGTCCCTCGAACGCAACGAGACCCCAGGGTCGTCTGACAGGCGCAAGGCAGGCTTCCCGAGCTACACCACAACGCAGACACAGGCTGGAGCTGCCCTGCCCGGCACAAGCAGGCATCGCACTGTGAAATCCCCCGGGCCCTTTACCTGCGCCAAGGGGACGGTTCCTGGACGGCCCTTGCCCCGAACAGAACTAAACCCCCCGTCCCTGCGGTTCCCAGCCCCTCCCCAGCCCTCGTGCCTCCACTTATCTGTCAGAGGGCCAAGGGGCTGCATCAACCTTCAGAGAAAAACACCACGTGCGCTAATAAGCATCTTCCTGCATTGCCCAATTTCTCCTCAACATCTGCAGTAACACAAGAAAACACACACTCACTTAGCAGAGACAACGCACATTAGAAAGGCACACAGCACATCTTCCCGCTGACACCACCCAACAACCCACCTGCTTACGGCGCACAGCTCGCCTCCTCTGTCGCTCTTTCGTGCCAAGTTGTCCCTCTGCACCGGAAATCAAGGTATTCAGCAAGTCACCCAGCAGCTCATCAACAGCTTGACCATCCCACAGGTCTGCTTTCTGTTTAGGAATCCCACCAGAAGCTCTAATTGAGTCTCTAAAACCCTGGGGAAGGGACAGTCCGCTCCCCTGCCCACAGCTACTCCATCCCAGACGACTGCACCACCTTTGCCTGCGCAGTTTAACATGTCAACAGATCAACCGTGCACCCCTAGAGCTCCGTCCACCCACCCCTGACTCCACGCCTCCGGGCAGAGCAGCTCCAGCCAAATGTGCACATGCGCAGACAGTCGCACCTCAGAACGTTATCGACA
The DNA here is from genome assembly GCF_964273445.1 of Streptopelia decaocto. Lineage (NCBI taxonomy): Eukaryota > Metazoa > Chordata > Aves > Columbiformes > Columbidae > Streptopelia > Streptopelia decaocto. The sequence continues at coordinate 66,801 of NW_028116783.1, forward strand.
ACATATCGACAGCACCAAAAACGCTCTATAAAAACAACGACTCCAAAACAGAGACTGCATCGATCAAAAGAACCTGCAGGGAGGCAGCGGTGAGGCGAGGAGTCTCTACTGCAACCCCAGAAAAAAATAAGAGCCGAACATCACGGCCCCTTAGGAGACGGCGGCGCTGGCGCAAACACACAGAGAGGGCGGCACGGCTTAAAAACTTCAAGATGCTGGGAAGAAGTGCCAGTCCTTGAGACTGGATGCCTAGAGAGCAGAGCTGCCGACGCAGCCCGCAACGACACCAGAAAACACAACTGACCAGAAACGTCCGAAACGCAAGGACCTCCCATGCTTTCAATTGCTGATACAAGAAAACCAGCACCCGATTGGCGCTACGCCAGTCGGCACCGGCGTTCCGGATCCCGGGACGGCACCCGAGACGCCTTTCGTGTTCCTCGAACGCAACGAGACCCCAGGATCGTCTGACAGGCGCAAGGCAGGCTTCCTGAACTACACCACAACGCAGACACCGGCTGGAGCTGCCCTGCCCGGCACACGCTGGCGTCGCACTGGAAAGGTCCCCGGGCCCTTCACCTGCCCAAAGGGCACTGTTCCTGGATAGCCCTTGCCCCGAACAGAAATTTACCCCCCTCCCTGCGCTTCCCAGCCCCTCCCCAGCCCCCCAGCCTCCACTTAGCTTTCAGAGGGCCAAGAGACCGAATCCATCTTCAACAGATGAAAACGCCACGTGCGCCGACAGGGATATTCCAGCATCGCCGGCTTCCTCCTCAACATCTACAGCAACACAGGAAAACACACGCTGACTAAGCAGAGCAAACACACAGTATAAAGGCACAAGGCACCCCTTCCCTCTGACACCACGCACCGCCCCACCTGCTTACAGTGCTCGGCTCGCCTCTTTTCTCACTCTTTCTTGCCAAGTTGTCCCTCTGCCTACAACCTTTGCCTACACGATAACAGACACGGGCTGGAGCTGCCCCGCCGTGCACAAGCTGGCATCAGTCCGTAAAGTTCCCTGGACCCTTTAGCTGCCCAAAGGGCACTGTTCCTGGACGGCCTTTGCCCCTAGGAGAGCTTTAAACCCCCTCCATGCAATTCCCAGCCCCTCCCCAGCCCTCGAGCCTCCGCTTACCTGTCAGAGGGCCAAGGGGCTGCATCAATCTGCAGAGAAAAACACCACGTGCACTAATAAGCATCTTCCTGCATTGCCCAATTTCTCCTCAACATCTGCAGTAACACAAGAAAACACACACTCATTTAGCAGAGACAACGCACATTATACAGGCACACAGCACATCTTCCCACTGACACCACGCAACAACCCACCTGCACCCCTAGAGCTCCGTCCACCCACCCCTGACTCCACGCCTCCGGGCAGAGCAGCTCCTAGCCAAAGGTGCACCTGCGCAGACAGACACACCTCAGAACGTTATCGACAACACATCGACAGCACCAAAAACGCTCTATAAAAGCAACGACTCCAAACCAGAGACTGCATCGATCAAAAGAACCTGCAGGGAGGCAGAGTGAGGCGAGGAGTCTCTACTGCAACCCCAGAAAAAAATAAGAGCCGAACATCACGGCCCCTTAGGAGACGGCGGCGCTGGCGCAGACACACAGAGACGGCGGCGCTGGCGCAAACACACAGAGACGGCGGCGCTGGCGCAAACACACAGAGACGGCGGCGCTGGCGCAAACACACAGAGACGGCGGCACTGGCGCAAACACACAGAGACGGCGGCGCTGGCGCAAACACACAGAGACGGCGGCGCTGGCGCAAACACACAGAGACGGCGGCGCTGGCGCAAACACACAGAGACGGCGGCAAGACTAAGAACTTCTTCCCAGCATCTTGAAGTGCCAGTCCCTTAGACTGGATGGGTAGAGAGCAGAGCTGCTGATGATGCAGCCCAGAAGGACGCCATAAATCACAACTGACCGGAAACATCCGAAATGCAAACACCATCCACGCTTTTGGCTGATGATACAAGAATCCAGCACCCAATTGGCACCAAGCCAATTGGCACTGGCATTCCAGATCCCGGGATGGCACCCGAGATGCATGTTGTGCCCGTTGAGCACAACGAGACCCCGGGATCGTCTGACAGGCGCAAGGCAGGCGTCCCGAACTACACAACGCAGACACAGGCTGGAGCTGCCCTGCCCAGCACACGCTGGAATCGCACTGGAAAGTTCCCTGGGCCCTTTACCCACCCAAAGGGGACTTTCCCTTACCAGAACTTAACCCCCATCCCTGCGATTCCCAGCCCCTTGCCAGCCCTCGTGCCTCCACTTAGCTTTCAGAGGGCCAAGGGACCGAACCCGTCTTCAACAGAGGAAAACGCCACGTGCGCGAACGGCCGTCTTCCTGCATCGCCGGGTTCCTCTTCAGCGTCTGCAGGAACACGAGAAAACGCACGCTCGCTAAGGCGCGCCAGCACACGGCGTCGTGGGGTAAACGCCGACCCCTTCCGCAACACCCACCTCCTGCTAAGTTCCACGGCGTTCCGTTCGGCGCCTCGTGCCGCGGGCGCGGTCACCAACCCTGGTCGCTCGTGACGCCTAAGACGGCGAGAAGCAAAAGAACTGTAGCGCCTGGAACGAGTCCCTGGCCGCAAACGCTCCTCCTCGCCCCTAGCCCGGCTCACCTCAAATGCTCCTCCCAGGCCAAAGGGCCCACAAAGCGCCTGCAAAGAGAGAAGGAAGCGCTGAACCGAGTCACCGGGCAATACCGGGCTCCTCAACGCCCACCGCCGCCTCACCTTCTCGGCTGCCGGCCGGCGTGCGGCTTCGCCCCTCCCAGCTCGTCTGCGGCACCTGCAAAACCAGAGGCACGCGCTCGGACGCCGCCCGAAAACACAGCCTGCCGCAGACGCCCCCATCTCGCCCTCCCTTACCGGGGCCGCTCGCCCACCCGGCCGCCCTTGCTTTTGGCTGCCACGCTGTTGACCACGAAGACGCTCAGCTACCGCCTGTAAAACACAACCAAAGGACGCTCAGACCTGCACCAGCAACACGGCACCTGAAACGAGCTGCCGCTTCAGCCCAGCACTCCGTGCTCACCTTGCCCCAGGAGCTGCGCTGCCGATACCCAGCTTTCCTCTTCGCTTCCCACCTAGGAAAAGCAGAAACGACCGGGCTTAGCTAGAGCCACACGGCACAGCTTCCCTCTGGCACCACGCACCGACCCACCTGCTTACGGCGCACAGCTCGCCTGCTCTGTCGCTCTTTCGTGCCAAGTTGTCCCTCTGCACCTGAAATCAAGTTATTCAACAAGTCACCCAGCAGCTCATCAACAGCTTGACCATCCCACAGGTCTGCTTTCTGTTTAGGAATCCCACCAGAAGCTCTAATTGAGTCTCTAAAACCCTGGGGAAGGGACAGTCCGCTCCCCTGCCCACAGCTACTCCATCCCAGATGACTGCACCACCTTTGCCTGCGCAGTTTAACACGTCAACAGATCAACCGTGCACCCCTAGAGCTCCGTCCACCCACCCCTGACTCCACGCCTCCGGGCAGAGCAGCTCCAGCCAAATGTGCACCTGCGCAGACAGACACACCTCAGAACGTTATCGACAACACATCAACAGCACCAAAAATGCTCTATAACAACAACGACTCCAAACCAGAGACTGCATCGATCAAAAGAACCTGCAGGGAGGCAGCGGTGAGGCGAGGAGCCTCTACTGCAACCCCAGAAAAAAATAAGAGCCGAACGGCACAGCCCCTTAGGAGACGGCGGCACTGGCGCAAACACACAGAGACGGCGGCGCCGGCGCAAACACACAGAGACGGCGGCGCCGGCGCAAACACACAGAGACGGCGGCACGGCTTAAAAACTTCAAGATGCTGGGAAGAAGTGCCAGTCCTTGAGACTGGATGGGTAGAGAGCAGAGCTGCCGACGCAGCCCGCAACGACACCAGAAAACACAACTGACCAGAAACGTCCGAAACGCAAGGACCTCCCATGCTTTCAATTGCTGATACAAGAAAACCAGCACCCGATTGGCGCTACGCCAGTCGGCACCGGCGTTCCGGATCCCGGGATGGCACCCGAGATGCCTTTCGTGTCCCTTGAACGCAACGAGACCCCAGGATCGTCTGACAGGCGCAAGGCAGGCTTCCTGAACTACACCACAACGCAGACACAGGCTGGAGCTGCCCTGCCCGGCACACGCTGGCGTCGCACTGGAAAGGTCCCCGGGCCCTTCACCTGCCCAAAGGGGACTGTTCCTGGATAGCCCTTGCCCCGAACAGAAATTTACCTCCCTCCCTGCAGTTCCCAGCCCCTCCCCAGCCCCCCAGCCTCCACTTAGCTTTCAGAGGGCCAAGAGACCGAATCCATCTTCAACGGATGAAAACGCCACGTGCGCCGACAGGGATATTCCAGCATCGCCGGCTTCCTCCTCAACATCTACAGCAACACAGGAAAACACACGCTGACTAAGCAGAGCAAACACACAGTATAAAGGCACAAGGCACATCTTCCCTCTGACACCACGCACCGCCCCACCTGCTTACAGTGCTCGGCTCGCCTCTTTTCTCACTCTTTCTTGCCAAGTTGTCCCTCTGCCTACAACCTTTGCCTACACGATAACAGACACGGGCTGGAGCTGCCCCGCCGTGCACAAGCTGGCATCAGTCTGTAAAGTTCCCTGGACCCTTTAGCTGCCCAAAGGGCACTGTTCCTGGACGGCCTTTGCCCCTAGGAGAGCTTTAAACCCCCTCCATGCAATTCCCAGCCCCTCCCCAGCCCTCGAGCCTCCGCTTACCTGTCAGAGGGCCAAGGGGCTGCATCAATCTGCAGAGAAAAACACCACGTGCACTAGTAAGCATCTTCCTGCATTGCCCAATTTCTCCTCAACATCTGCAGTAACACAAGAAAACACACACTCACTTAGCAGAGACAACGCACATTATAAAGGCACACAGCACATCTTCCCACTGACACCACCCAACGACCCACCTGCTTACGGCGCACAGCTCGCCTGCTCTGTCGCTCTTTCGGGCCAAGTTGTCCCTCTGCACCTGAAATCAAGGTATTCAGCAAGTCACCCAGATGCTCATCAACAGCTTGACCATTCCACAGGTCTGCTTTCTGTTTAGGAATCCCACCAGAAGCTCTAATTGAGTCTCTAAAACACTGCGGAAGGGACAGTCCGCTCCCCTGCCCACAGCTACTCCATCCCAGACGACTGCACCACCTTTGCCTGCGCAGTTTAACACGTCAACAGATCAACCGTGCACCCCTAGAGCTCCGTCCACCCACCCCTGACTCCACGCCTCCGGGCAGAGCAGCTCCCAGCCAAAGGTGCACCTGCGCAGACAGACGCACCTCAGAACGTTATCGACAACACATCGACAGCGCCAAAAATGCTCTATAAAAGCAACGACTCCAAACCAGAGACTGCATCGATCAAAAGAACCTGCAGGGAGGCAGCGGTGAGGCGAGGAGTCTCTACTGCAACCCCAGAAAAAAAATAAGAGCCGAACGGCACGGCCCCTTAGGAGACGGCGGCGCTGGCGCAAACACACAGAGAGGGCGGCGCTGGCGCAAACACACAGAGAGGGCGGCGCTGGCGCAAACACACAGAGACGGCGGCGCTGGCGCAAACACACAGAGACGGCGGCGCTGGCGCAAACACACAGAGACGGCTACAAGACTAAGAACTTCTTCCCAGCATCTTGAAGTGCCAGTCCCTTAGACTGGATGGGTAGAGAGCAGAGCTGCTGATGATGCAGCCCAGAACGACGCCATAAATCACAACTGACCGAAAACATCCGAAATGCAAACACCATCCACACTTTCGGCTGATGATACAAGAATCCAGGACCCAATTGGCACCAAGCCAATTGGCACTGGCATTCCAGATCCCGGGATGGCACCCGAGATGCATGTTGTGCCCGTTGAGCACAACGAGACCCCGGGATCGTCTGACAGGCACAAGGCAGGCGTCCCGAACTACACCACAACGCAGACACAGGCTGGAGCTGCCCTGCCCGGCACACGCTGGCGTCACACTGGAAAGGTCCCCGGGCCCTTTACCCGCGCCAAGGGGACGGTTCCTGGACGGCCCTTGCCCTTATCAGAACTAAACCCACCGTCCCTGCGATTCCCAGCCCCTTGCCAGCCCTCGTGCCTCCACTTAGCTTTCAGAGGGCCAAGGGACCGAACCCGTCTTCAACAGAGGAAAACGCCACGTGCGCGAACGGCCGTCTTCCTGCATCGCCAGGTTCCTCTTCAGCGTCTGCAGGAACACGAGAAAACGCACGCTCGCTAAGGCGCGCCAGCACACGGCGTCGTGGGGTAAACGCCGACCCCTTCCGCAACACCCACCTCCTGCTAAGTTCCACGGCGTTCCGTTCAGCGCCTCGTGCCGCGGGCGCGGTCACCAACCCTGGTCGCTCGTGACGCCTAAGACGGCGAGAAGCAAAAGAACTGTAGCGCCTGGAACGAGTCCCCGGCCGCAAACGCTCCTCCTCGCCCCTAGCCCGGCTCACCGCAAATGCTCCTCCCAGGCCAAAGGGCCCACAAAGCGCCTGCAAAGAGAGAAGGAAGCGCTGAACCGAGTCACCGGGCAATACCGGGCTCCTCAACACCCACCGCCGCCTCACCTTCTCGGCTGCCGGCCGGCGTGCGGCTTCGCCCCTCCCAGCTCGTCTGCGGCACCTGCAAAACCAGAGGCACGCGCTCGGACGCCGCCCGAAAACACAGCCTGCCGCAGACGCCCCCATCTCGCCCTCCCTTACCGGGGCCGCTCGCCCACCCGGCCGCCCTTGCTTTTGGCTGCCACGCTGTTGACCACAAAGACGCTCAGCTACCGCCTGTAAAACACAACCAAAGGACGCTCAGACCTGCACCAGCAACGCGGCACCTGAAACGAGCTGCCGCTTCAGCCCAGCACTCCGTGCTCACCTTGCCCCAGGAGCTGCGCTGCCGATACCCAGCTTTCCTCTTCGCTTCCCACCTAGGAAAAGCAGAAACGACCGGGCTTAGCTAGAGCCACACGGCACAGCTTCCCTCTGGCACCACGCACCGACCCACCTGCTTACGGCGCACAGCTCGCCTCCTGCGTCGCCCCTTCTGTGCCAAGCTGTCCCTCTGCACCTGAAATCAAGTTATTCAGCAAGTCACCCAGCAGCTCATCAACAGCTTGACCATTCCGCACGTCTGCTTTCTATTGCGCAATAGCATTCCAAGCTCTCGGGGAGTCTCCAAAACGCCTGCGCGGGGACCCTCCACTCCCCTGCCCACGGCTACTCCAGCCCAGATGACCGCGCAACCTCTGCCTACGCAATTTAACGCGTCAGCAGATTAGCCGGGGACTCCCAGAGCCCCGTCCACCCACCCCGGACTCCACGCGTCCCGGCAGAGCAGCTCCCAGCCAAACGCGCACCCGCGCGGACAGACGCTCCGCAGAACGTTATCGACCGCACGACGGCCACAGCACCAAAAACGCTCCACAACGAAAACGGCACTCCGAGACCAGACAGGCATCCATCCAAAGAATCTACGGGGAGGCAGCGGTGAGGCCAGGAGCCTCTCCTACAACCCCAAATGAAAAAGGAGCCCAACGTCACGGCTCCTGACGAGACGGCGGCACCGCCGCAACCCAGCAGAGACGGCGCAACCAAACGAGAAGCTGCCGCAACGCCTAAGAACTTCTTCCCAGCATCTTGAAGTGCCAGTCCCCGAGACTGGAAGGGTAGAGAGCACAGCTGCCGGCACAGCCCAGGACAACGCCACAAACACCACCGACCAGAAACGACCGAAACGCAAGAACCCTCCACGCTTTCGGCTGCTGATACCAGAAAACCAGCGCCCAACTGGCGCTACGCCAGTCGGAACCGGGGTTCCAGATCCCGGGACGGCACCCGAGACGCCTTTTGTGTCCCTCGAACGCAACGAGACCCCAGGATCGTCTGACAGGCGCAAGGCAGGCGTCCCGAACTACAGCACAACGCAGACACAGGCTGGAGCTGCCCTGCCCGGCACACGCTGGCGTCGCACTGGAAAGGTCCCCGGGCCCTTCACCTGCCCAAAGGGGACTGTTCCTGGATAGCCCTTGCCCCGAACAGAACTTTACCCCCCTCCCTGCGCTTCCCAGCCCCTTCCCAGCCGCCCAGCCTCCACTTAGCTTTCAGAGGGCCAAGAGACCGAATCCATCTTCAACGGATGAAAATGCCACGTGCGCCGACAGGGATATTCCAGCATCGCCGGCTTCCTCCTCAACATCTACAGCAACACAGGAAAACACACGCTGACTAAGCAGAGCAAACACACAGTATAAAGGCACAAGGCACACCTTCCCTCTGACACCACGCACCGCCCCACCTGCTTACAGTGCTCGGCTCGCCTCTTTTCTCACTCTTTCTTGCCAAGTTGTCCCTCTGCCTACAACCTTTGCCTACACGATAACAGACACGGGCTGGAGCTGCCCCGCCGTGCACAAGCTGGCATCGGTCTGTAAAGTTCCCTGGACCCTTTAGCTGCCCAAAGGGCACTGTTCCTGGACGGACTTTGCCCCTATGAGAGCTTTAAACCCCCTCCATGCAATTCCCAGCCCCTCCCCAGCCCTCGAGCCTCCGCTTACCTGTCAGAGGGCCAAGGGGCTGCATCAATCTGCAGAGAAAAACACCACGTGCACTAATAAGCATCTTCCTGCATTGCCCAATTTCTCCTCAACATCTGCAGTAACACAAGAAAACACACACTCACTTAGCAGAGACAACGCACATTAGAAAGGCACACAGCACATCTTCCCGCTGACACCACGCAACAACCCACCTGCTTACGGCGCACAGCTCGCCTCCTGCGTCGCCCCTTCTGTGCCAAGTTGTCCCTCTGCACCTGAAATCAAGTTATTCAACAAGTCACCCAGATGATCATCAACAGCTTGACCATTCCACAGGTCTGCTTTCTGTTTCGGAATCCCACCAGAAGCTCTAATTGAGTCTCTAAAACACTGTGGAAGGGACAGTCCGCTCCCCTGCCCACAGCTACTCCATCCCGGATGACTGCACCACCTTGGCCTGCGCAGTTTAACACGTCAACAGATCAACCGTGCACCCCTAGAGCTCCGTCCACCCACCCTGACTCCACGCCTCCGGGCAGAGCAGCTCCAGCCAAATGTGCACATGCGCAGACAGTCGCACCTCAGAACATTATAGACAACACATCGACAGCGCCAAAAATGCTCTATAAAAGCAACGACTCCAAACCAGAGACTGCATCGATCAAAAGAACCTGCAGGGAGGCAGCAGTGAGGCGAGGAGTCTCTACCGCAACCCCAGAAAAAAATAAGAGCCGAACGGCACGGCCCTTTAGGAGACGGCGGCGCCGGCGCAAACACACAGAGACGGCGGCGCTGGCGCAAACACACAGAGACGGCGGCACGGCTTAAAAACTTCAAGATGCTGGGAAGAAGTGCCAGTCCCTGAGACTGGATGGGTAGAGAGCAGAGCTGCCGACGCAGCCCTCAATGACACCATAAAACACCACCGACCAGAAACGTCCCAAACGCAAGGACCTGCCACGCTTTCGGCTGCTGATACCAGAAAACCAGCGCCCAATTGGCGCTACGCCAGTCGGAACCGGGATTCCAGATCCCGGGACGGCACCCGAGACGCCTTTCGTGTCCCTCGAACGCAACGAGACCCCAGGATCGTCTGACAGGCGCAAGGCAGGCGTCCCGAACTACAGCACAACGCAGACACAGGCTGGAGCTGCCCTGCCCGGCACACGCTGGCGTCACACTGGAAAGGTCCCCGGGCCCTTTACCCGCACCAAGGGGACGGTTCCTGGACGGCCCTTGCCCTTATCAGAACTAAACCCACCGTCCCTGCGATTCCCAGCCCCTTCCCAGCCCTCGTGCCTCCACTTAGCTTTCAGAGGGCCAAGGGACCGAACCCGTCTTCAACAGAGGAAAACGCCACGTGCGCGAACGGCCGTCTTCCTGCATCGCCGGGTTCCTCTTCAGCGTCTGCAGGAACACGAGAAAACGCACGCTCGCTAAGGCGCGCCAGCACACGGCGTCGTGGGGTAAACGCCGACCCCTTCTGCAACACCCACCTCCTGCTAAGTTCCACGGCGTTCCGTTCGGCGCGTCGTGCCGCGGGTGCGGTCACCAACCCTGGTCGCTCGTGACGCCTAAGACGGCGAGAAGCAAAAGAACTGTAGCGCCTGGAACGAGTCCCCGGCCCCACGCTCCTCCTCGCCCCTAGCCCGGCTCACCTCAAATGCTCCTCCCAGGCCAAAGGGCCCACAAAGCGCCTGCAAAGAGAGAAGGAAGCGCTGAACCGAGTCACCGGGCAATACCGGGCTCCTCAACACCCACCGCCGCCTCACCTTCTCGGCTGCCGGCCGGCGTGCGGCTTCGCCCCTCCCAGCTCGTCTGCGGCACCTGCAAAACCAGAGGCACGCGCTCGGACGCCGCCCTCAATATACTTTTTAACGGAAATTATGTGAATATACTACATATTAGAGCAGCCTCTTGACATCAGGAAGGAGACCTGTCTTAACAGTGATGCTGCTGAAGAACATTAAATGAACAATATACATCTTGTCCTGTTAAAGGGCTTTACAGAAGACCATAATAAAGTTTTCTGTGAGATGTGGCTCTGGGCTGGTTCAGACCATCTCTTCCCCAGTCCATCTCTCCTTTAAGTACCAGAAATAAGCTTCCACACGGACAAGGGGTGGTTTAGGAAAAGTCAACAGACTAGGAGGCATTCATATGAAAAGCACTTAAATTATCTAATCTCTGTAGCTCATTTAAGGACTGCTAGGGGAAGAGAAGGCAGAGATAAAGAAACTTAATGAGGTCAGGCCAAAAAATCAACACATGATCAGCAATCAAATGCTTGCTAACTGCTGCCTGGTCACTGTAAGTGATGAGTTTGACAGTTTCTCAAGAAGGGAGACCATTACAAAAATAGTAAGAACGTTCCACTAAAAAAAAACCCACTGAGCCAGTATTAAAGCCATAGTAAACAGTGAAAGCCTAGTAAAGCACTGTTAGTCATTGCTGAAGTATCGCTAAGCAACCCTTTAGCCTCCTCAGGACTGGATCAGCTTAATCACAGCAATAACTCACAGCCCCTCAGCCCTGCTTGCAAGGTTTAGGTTGAAGGGCTGTGTAATTTCCTCTGACACTCAAGTGAGAGTTGCCACTCCAACTCCCAGCCCCTACAGGACTGCAGATCCCAGGGGTTCCAGAAGCCAGGCTGCAGAACACAGCAGCCAACTCATCCTAAAAGACACACAATGTTAATTCATCCTCACACTTCACTTCTTTGCTGGTTGATAATCAGCAGCTGATACCCATTTCAGTACTGATTTAAAGGAGCTCAGCCTTGTTCTTGCCCAAAGCTAGACTAGCTGCAGTCAAGATTTCTGCTAAAACTGATTTAACTCCAGTAAAAGACTGAAACCAGGGAACTCCTGGGCACAGACCTCATTGGACTATTGCTCTGAGGTGACAGCTTACTGCTAGGCATTGCTACCATTTCCCATCTTTATTTTGTATGCCATTTACATCTGTACCATCTCAGCAGGACCTCCAGAGTGGTCCTTCCCTGTATATTAGTAATAAATCACCCACCAGAGTGAATTCAACCAGGGTGCCAGCCCACTTGGTCTAGTCTCTAAAGCAAGCTCCAAAGAAAGACAAAAGGAATAAGTGACTTGACCATCACCAACCTGATGTGAAACCCAATGTGATGAGAGGTCAATTAGAGAAGAGCACTAATAAACTGATACTTCAAAAAAAGCCAAGGAGCCTGGGAAAAACAAGTGAAGCAAGTCTTGCAGGTATCCCTAGTGCTGCCCACCCTGTGGTCCCAGGCGCTGGGGAAGCAGCATCCGGCAACACATCCACTTTCCCAGACTGCAGCCAACAACACGGGGAGTTCCCAGACACCTTCCCAGCCTTTCTTTGCCTCCATCTGAACGTCATTCTCAGATTAGCATAGCTATACTAACAACCAAGCTCCTCAGCCTACACAGTGCTTTGACAAAGGTACAGCCGCTTTCATCTCCAGTCTGACAGATGTGGTTTGTCACCAGCTAGACCCACAGCGTGGTTTTAACGAGCCGTGAGGATTTACTCCTGTAGTTATCTGCTTCCCTTGGCAAGGTGATCATTTCCCGTGAACCAGAATTACTTGTTCACTCCAAAAGTTTAAGTCCATGCCACAAGAGACATATTTGCTCACAGTAATTTTTATAACAGGAAAATAAAGAGATGGGGGGCAGTATTGCTTTTTAGTGAAATCAGGGTGACAGCTACAGAAATACATACTCAGATATTGCGCCTTTGTCAGAATTACCATTTCAGAGCAGGAAAGAGGCGCCATAGAAGTCAGAAACCATTATATATTATCTTTGCTTGAGGAAGATCCCCAAAAATTCATGCCCTTTCATAGAGCTTGATGTCTGAGGCAGATGGGGCCAGCTCATGTACTCTTACTCACATGGACGAAGAAATGCTCTCCCACCAACACGACGGTCTGGGGGAACTCCTCCCTAATTTAAACAATTCAACTCCCAGCTCACAAAGAAAGAGTTCCTTTCTTTACTTCCTGAAAAGACAATGCACATAAGCAACATACAAGGTGGTTTAGCTTCATTACAGCGACTGCTCCAGATGCTCCCTGAGGGAAAGGAACCAAGAGCAACCCCAGTGAGGGCTCTGCCCAGCTCCCACAGCGCCCAGACACAGCAAACAGAACCACCAAGGGATGAACAGGCCCAGGGCCACCCAAGGAACCCAGTCAGGAGCAAATGCAGACAGGAACAGACAAGCCACAACACATACGCAAGGGGCCATCCAGGAGACACCTACCGACAGCATCAGTCCAAGGAGCACAGGCAACAACAAGGCTGCAGACCAGCACTCCTGCAGCAGAGCTCAAAGAGCAGGTGAGAGCCCTGGGCTGAGCTTAAATAGGATCCAGGGCCTGTGGTCAGGCTGTGGGTGAGGTCCCAGGTGAAGCTGCTCAGACCCATTAAGTCCACCTGACACATAGACCTGCTGGTATACGGTGCATTAAGCCATACTGATTTATTCCTGTGTAAGACCAAAAGCAGACACCCGTCACATATCAGAACATCTCCCAAAACAACCCCGTGATAAAATCCTTTGGCTTCCCTGAACCGTGGGTCTCTGGTTGTGAGCAGCCCATTCTCAGGTTAGACCTCGCCTTGCCTGATGAAAATGCTGGGCTGACAACAGGCAGTGGCAGTGCAGATAGATTTTATGGTTTTTTCTGAGTTCCCAAATTTCTCAGGTTAACGCCACCCCAGAAAAAGCACATCACGCAGTTTAAAAACTAAGCCGCCTCCAGTTGAATTTCCTTTCCCGCACACCAGCTCCCCTGGGGCAGAGCTCTGAGGAACAGAAATGCCTGGCTTTAGACAGTCAGATTTGAATAAGGCCGTGATAAATTTTTTTTTCCTAAAATCCAGCATGTATAGACAGTGTAGCCCACCCTTCCTTTCACGTCTGCCCTATCTGAGGCTGAGCCATCTTCCTTATATTATCATCTCGTGCTCTGGTACAGCACAATTATTTGTTACCCACTAGCAGTGCCAAACAGAACACTGTAGCATAATGTAAGTCAAAATGACTTGCATCAAAATCAGACTCATAAGATCAACGCTGATGGAGCTCTGAAGCCGCAGCTCCTGCCGGTTCTGACGGTTCTTTCTTATCTGGCACCTCTGACTGCTTGTGTTTCTTATCTGGCACCTCTGACTGCTTCGGGGCAAACAGCGTCTCTGCCCCCTGGCCGTGCGCTGCAGTACCCCAGTTTCGCCACAGGGCGGCGACACTGAGGCGCGCCGCGGCACCGCATTGGGGCGGCCGGTGCAGCACCGCGCTTTGTCCACAGGACGGCGACACTGAGACCCGCCGCGGCACCGCATTGGGGCGGCCGGTGCAGCACCGCGCTTTGTCCACAGGACGGCGACACTGAGACCCGCCGCGGCACCGCATTGGGGCGGCCGGTGCAGCACCGCGCTTTGTCCACAGGACGGCGACACTGAGACCCGCCGCGGCACCGCATTGGGGCGGCCGGTGCAGCACCGCGCTTTGTCCACAGGACGGCGACACTGAGACCCGCCGCGGCACCGCATTGGGGCGGCCGGTGCAGCACCGCGCTTTGCCCGCAGCCTTTCCCTCCTTGTCCAGTTCATACAGTGGCCTCTGCTCACAGCAGCTTCTGCTGTAGTTTTTGCCGTTCGAGTGCACAGTCAGAACCGAGACGACCCGACCGAGACGAGGAGTCTCTCCAGAGAAATCCCCCGGGCGCACTGAGAGAGTCCTCGACTCTAACCCTAAGCCTAACCCAACCCAACCCTAACCCAACCCAACCCTAACCCAGCCATAAAGCAACCCTGACCCCCTACTGTTATTTTGGGATCACCCTGTGATGTGAGGCACCAAATCCCCCCAAACCGATTTCAAATCCCGTCACTTTGGGGTGTTTTATTGTGCACGTTCAGCCGCGGGGACCCCGGGAGCCGCCGCTGGGGACACCGGGGACACCGGGGACACGCGGCGGTGCCGCTCGCACACGGGGCGCCCGTTGTCCTCGAAGAAGGTGCCGCTGGGGAAGGGGGAGGAGCACACCTGGGGACATGGGGACATTAGGGGTACGGGGACATGGGATGTGGGACACCAGGGATGGGGACACACAGGGAACATGGGGACACCGGGGCCCATGGGGACACCAGGGATCACGGGGAGATGGAGACATGGGGACACCAGGGACACCAAGGACCAGGAGACACGGGCCGGGGGGACCCCAGGGGCACAGAGATGCAGGGACACGGGTGGGGTGTCCCAGGGGACACGGGTGGGGGTTCCCAGGGTGTCACCTGGCAGACGAAGCACCGCGGGTGCCACAGCCCCCCCATGGCGGCCACGAACTCGGCGACAACGGGAGCCGAGCAGCCCGGGCAGCGCGGGGAGAACAGCAGCGAGAAGTCGCGGGGACAGAAGGGACGGCCGTCCTGCTCCACGAACCCTGCGGCACCGGGGACAGCGCGGGGACATCAGCGGGGGGACATCACGGGATGGAGGGGACAGCGCGGGGACATCAGCGGGGGGACATCGAGGGACACCATGGGATCGAGGGGACAGCACGGGGACATCAGCGGGGGACATCGAGGGACATCACGGGATGGAGGGGACAGCACGGGGACATCAGCGGGGGACATCGAGGGACATCACGGGATGGAGGGGACAGCACGGGGACATCAGCGGGGGGACATCACGGGATGGAGGGGACAGCGCGGGGACATCAGCAGGGGGACATCGAGGGACATCACGGGATGGAGGGGACAGCGCGGGGACATCAGCGGGGGGACATCGTGGGACATCACGGGATCGAGGGGACAGCGCGGGGACATCAGCGGGGGGACATCACGGGATGGAGGGGACAGCGCGGGGACATCAGCGGGGGGACATCACGGGATGGAGGGGACCGCGCGGGGACATCACAAGGGCATCATAGGGACGTCACAGGGCCATGGGGACGGAGGGATGAGGGGACAGGGGGACGGGGGGATGGGGGAACATGGGGACAGAGGGACAGTGGGACAGGGGGACGGGGGGACAGGGGAACGGGGGGGACAGAAGGACAGGGCGACATGGGACATGGGGACAGGGAGACATGGGCAATCCCTGACATTCTGTGATTCTGTGATGGGGACATGGGGACAGGGGGACAGGGCGACATGGGGACATGGGGACAGGGGGACATGGGGACATGAGGACACGGGGACAGGGGAACGGGTGGACAGAAGGACGGGGGGACATGGGACATGGGGACAGGGGGACATGGGCAATCCCTGACATTCTGTGATTCTGTGATGGGGACACGGGGACAGGGGCACTGGGGAACAGGGGGACATGGGGACATGGCACCCACCCTGGTCCCCCAGGGCCTTCCCGCAGTGGGCGCAGCAGAAGTGCTGCGGGTGCCACGTGTGTCCCAGCGCCGTCACCACCTCCTGGGGACACGGGGACGTGGGGACGTCACCCGGGAGCTCCCGCCACCCCGTGTCCCCACGCGGCCTCCCACGGCCCCCATGGCCCCCAGAAGGTCCCACATCCCCCTGACCCCCCATAAGGTCCCATGTCCCCCACATCCCACCATGTCCCTCCATGTCCCCCCATGTCCCCCCATAAGGTCCCATGTCCCCCCCACCTCCATGTCCCCCCACATCCCCCCATGTCCCCCCATAAGGCCCCACGTCCCTCCATGTCCCCTCATGTCCCCCCATCCCCCGTGTCCCCATTGTCACCTGCAGCACGGGTTGGTGGCACTGGGCGCATTTGGGGGCAAAGAGGCGTCCGTAGTCGGGGGCGCAATAGGGGACCCCCCCCGCTCCAGAAACGGGGACCCCCCCAGGGCCCCCCCGCAATGGCCACACACCAAATGTTCGGGGTGCCAGAGGCGCCCCAAAGCCACCAGAGCCTGGGGGGACATTAGGGACACCCTCCAGTTGGGGGACACCCCCACTTGGAGGGGGCACCAAAGGACCCCCCATTGTTGGGGTTCAATGAGGGACCATCCCCATCCAAAAAAGCCCCAACTTTGGGGTTCCCCACAAAAACCCCCAACTTTTTGGGGTCTCCCCCACCTTTGGGCTCCCCCCCGCCCAGGGGGGCCCCACAAACCTACCTTGCCCGCGATTGGCCGCCGACAGCCCCCACAAACCCCCTTGTCCTGTGTGGGGACTCCCCGATTGGCCAGGTCCTGCTCCAGTGTCACCAGAAGCTCCTCAAGGTTCCCCCCGCTGGGACCCCCCAATTTTTGGGGGGGCTGGGGGGGGAAATGACCCCAAAAGAAACTTATGGGTGGGGAGGGGTCATGTGGGGGGGGACACCCCAAAACCCCCTGGGACTTACGGGGGGGTGAAGGTTGAAGTCGGCGAGTGAGGCCATCAAACGGTCCAGCTCCTGCATGGCCGAGGAGGGGGGCGCCCCCACATTTCTACGGGGCGTGGGGGGAGTTTTGGGGTGAAAATGGCGGGTTTGGGGGGTCGGGGGGTGGGGAGGTACTCACTGCGCCCCAGATTTGGGGGGAGGTGGGAGCTCTGGGGTCTTCGTGGGGGAGACGTGGGGCTCGAGTTCAGCTGGAGGGGGATTTGGGGCCATTTAGGGAGTGATTTGGGGGGTGATGTTGAAGGGTTTGGGGGTGATTTGGGGGATCTTTGGGGTGACTTCAGGTCTGATTTGGGGGTGATTTGGGAGTTTTTGGGGTGCCGGTACCTGCGGGTCCCCCCTGGGTGCCGTCCTGGTCCTGCAGGAGGCGCTCGAGCTGCCCCAGGGTGGGCGGGGCCCGGGGGGGGCGGGGCCTCCACACCGAGCTGGGGGAGGGGACACGGCCCCATGGCCCCAATGGCCCCGTGTCCCCATTGTCCCCATTGTCCCCATATCCCCGTTGTCCCCAACATCCCCCTGTCCCCATTATCCCATTGTCCCCATTGTCCCCATATCCCCATTGTCCCCAACATCCCCATGTCCCCATATCCCCATTGTCCCCAACGTCCCCATGTCCCCATTGTCCCCATATCCCCGTTGTCCCCAACATCCCCCTGTCCCCATTATCCCATTGTCCCCATTGTCCCCATATCCCCATTGTCCCCAACATCCCCATGTCCCCATATCCCCATTGTCCCCAACGTCCCCATGTCCCCATTGTCCCCATATCCCCGTTGTCCCCAACATCCCCCTGTCCCCATTATCCCATTATCCCCATTGTCCCCATATCCCCATTGCCCCCAACGTCCCCATTATCCCATTATCCCCATTGTCCCCATATCCCCATTGTCCCCATGTCCCCATTGTCCCCATATCCCCATTATCCCCATTGTCCCCATTGTCCCCATTGTCCCCAACATCCCCATGTCCCCATTATCCCATTATCCCCATTGTCCCCAACGTCCCCATGTCCTCATTGTCCCCATTATCCCCATTGTCCCCAACGTCCCCATGTCCCCATTGTCCCCATTGTCCCATTATCCCCATTGTCCCCATTATCCCCATTGTCCCATTGTCCCCAACGTCCCCATGTCCCCATTGTCCCCATTATCCCCATTGTCCCCATATCCTCATTGTCCCCAACGTCCCCATGTCCTCATTGTCCCCATTATCCCCATTATCCCCATTATCCCATTATCCCCACTATCCCATTGTCTCTAGTATCCCCGTTGTCCCCATTGTCCCCCAATGTCCCCATGTTCCCCCCCAGACCTGTAAAGCTGCTCCGTGTCCCCCCCCGGCACCTGGGGACAGAAACATTGGGGGGTTAAATGGGGACATGAGACATCGACACCCCCCAGTGCCCCCAGTGCCCCCAGTGTCCCCAGTGTCCCCAGTGCCCCCAATGTCCCCTGTGCTCCCAATGTCCCCTGTGCTCCCAGTGTCCCCAGTGCTCCCAGTGTCCCCAATGTCCCCAATGCCCCCAGTGTCCCCAGTGCCCCCAGTGTCCCCCAGTGTCCCCCAGTGCTCCCAGTGCCCCCAGTGTCCCCCAGTGCTCCCAATGTCCCCCAGTGCCCCAAATGTCCCCAGTGCTCCCAGTGTCCCCCAGTGTCCCCAGTGTCCCCAGTGTCCCCATCGCTCACATGACCTAGGGGAGTGGTGGCCGGGGTGGGGGGATGTCCCCGCCGGGGGGGGAGGGGGGGCGCGCCAGCCGTGACGTCATCTCCAGGTCAGCCAATAGGGCGTCTGGGGAGGGGGTGTGAGGGGACCCAGGAGTTCAGGAGGGACCCAGGCGTCCAGGTCCCCCCCTGCCCAGGACCGACGGACGGACGGACAGACGGACGCAGTCCTTACCCAGGTCCTCCATGGCTGGGATGGGGTGTGGCCCCCCCGGGTGACGTCACTGCACGCGGGCCCCTTGGTGGCCTTGTATGGAAGCAGCCGGACGCCTGGGTCCCCCCCGGACGCCTGGGTCCCCCCGGACCCCAGGGTCCCCTGCAGTTTCGGGGTGCTCCCGGATGCCTGGGTCCCCTGTGGAGGGGGGGGGGTTTCCCCGGACGCCTGGGTCCTCACTGGCTTTGGGGTGCTCCAGGAGGCCTGGGTCCCCC
>NW_028116782.1:0-116522 GCF_964273445.1 Streptopelia decaocto
GGAATGGGAAGAATTGGGACAAAAATTGGAAAATTTTAAGGGGACTTTTGAAAAAATTTCAACTGGAATTTTAGCCATTTTTGACGTGAAATTGTAAACATGTGGACATGGATTTTGAAATTCTAGAGAGAAAATTTTAAAAGCTTCAGAGAATTTCAACAATTTTGAGAGGGATTTGAAAAAGTTTCAATGGGAATGGAAGAATTGGGACAAAAATTGGAAAATTTTTAGGGACTTTGAAAAAATTTCAACTGGAATTTTAGCCATTTTTTGATGTGAAATTGTAAACATGTGGCCATGGATTTTGGAAAATCTAGAGAGAATTTTAAAAGCTCAAGAGAATTTCAACAATTTTGAGAGGGATTTGAAAAGTTTCAATGGGAATGGGAAGAATTGGGACAAAAATTGGAAAATTTTTAAGGGACTTTGAAAAATTTCAACTGGAATTTTAGCCATTTTTTGACGTGAAATTGTAAACATGTGGACATGGATTTTGAAAATTCTAGAGAGAATTTTAAAAGCTTCAACAGAATTTCAACAATTTTGAGAGGGATTTGAAAAGTTTCAATGGGAATGGGAAGAATTGGGACAAAAATTGGGAAAATTTTAAGGGACTTTGAAAAAATTTCAACTGGAATTTAGCCATTTTTTTATGTGAAATTGTAAACATGTGGCCATGGATTTTGAAAATTCTAGAGAGAATTTTAAAAGCTTCAAGAGAATTTCAACAATTTGGAGAGGATTTGAAAAGTTTCAATGGGAATGGGAAGAATTGGGACAAAATTGGAAAATTTTTAAGGGACTTTGAAAAAAATTTCAACTGGAATTTTAGCCATTTTTTGAACGTGAAATTGTAAACATGTGGCCATGGATTTTGAAAATTCTAGAGAGAATTTTAAAAAGCTTCAAGAGAATTTCAACAATTTTGAGAGGGATTTGAAAAGTTTCAATGGAATGGGAAGAATTGGGACAAAAATTGGAAAATTTTTAAGGGACTTGGAAAAAATTTCAACTGGAATTTTAGCCATTTTTTGACGTGAAATTGTAAACATGTGGCCATGGATTTTGAAAATTCTAGAGAGAATTTTAAAAGCTTCAAGAGAATTTCAACAATTTTGGAGAGGGATTTGAAAAGTTTCAATGGGAATGGGAAGAATTGGGAACAAAAATTGGAAAATTTTTAAGGGACTTTGAAAAAATTTCAACTGGAATTTTAGCCATTTTTTGACGGAAATTGTAAACATGTGGCCATGGATTTTGAAAATTCTAGAGAGAATTTAAAAGCTTCAAGAGAATTTCAACAATTTTGAGAGGGATTTGAAAAGTTTCAATGGGAATGGGAAGAATTGGGACAAAAATTGGAAAATTTTGAAGGGACTTTTGAAAAAATTTCAACTGAATTTTAGCCATTTTTTGACATGAAATTGTAACATGTGGCCATGGATTTTGAAAATTCTAGAGAGAATTTTAAAAGCTTCAACAGAATTTCAACAATTTTGAGAGGGATTTGAAAAGTTTCAATGGGAATGGGAAGAATTGGGACAAAAATTGGAAAATTTTTAAGGACTTTGAAAAAATTTCAACTGGAATTTTAGCCATTTTTTGACGTGAAATTGTAAACATGTGGCCATGGATTTTGAAAATTCTAGAGAGCATTTTAAAAGCTTCAAGAGAATTTCAACAATTTTGAGAGGGATTTGAAAAGTTTCAATGGGAATGGGAAGAATTGGGACAAAAATTGTAAAATTTTTAAGGGACTTTGAAAAAATTTCAACTGGAATTTTAGCCATTTTTTGACGTGAAATTGTAAACATGTGGCCATGGATTTTGAAAATTCTAGAGAGAATTTTAAAAAGCTTCAACAGAATTTCAACAATTTTGAGAGGGATTTGAAAAGTCTCAATGGGAATGGGAAGAATTGGGACAAAAATTGGAAAACTTTTAAGGGACTTTGAAAAAATTTCAACTGGAATTTTAGCCATTTTTTTATGTGAAATTGTAAACATGTGGCCATGGATTTTGAAAATTCTAGAGAGAATTTTAAAAGCTTCAAGAGAATTTCAACAATTTTGAGAGGGATTTGAAAAGTTTCAATGGGAATGGAAGAATTGGGACAAAAATTGGAAAATTTTTAAGGGACTTTGAAAAAATTTCAACTGGAATTTTAGCCATTTTTTGACGTGAAATGTAAACATGTGGACATGGATTTTGAAAATTCTAGAGAGAATTTTAAAAGCTTCAAGAGAATTTTAACAATTTTGAGAGGGATTTGAAAAGTTTCAATGGAATGGGAAGAATTGGGACAAAAATTGGAAAATTTTTAAGGGACTTTGAAAAAATTTCAACTGGAATTTTAGCCATTTTTTTACATGAAATTGTAAACATGTGGCCATGGATTTGAAAATTCTAGAGAGAATTTTAAAAGCTTCAACAGAATTTCAACAATTTTGAGAGGGATTTGAAAAGTTTCAATGGGAATGGGAAGAATTGGGACAAAATTGGAAAATTTTTAAGGGACTTTGAAAAAATTTCAACTGGAATTTTAGCCATTTTTTGACGTGAAATTGTAAACATGTGGCCATGGATTTTGAAAATTCTAGAGAGAATTTAAAAGCTTCAAGAGAATTTCAACAATTTTGAGAGGGATTTGAAAAGTTTCAATGGGAATGGGAAGAATTGGGACAAAAATTGGAAAATTTTTAAGGGACTTTGAAAAAATTTCAACTGGAATTTTAGCCATTTTTTGACGTGAAATTGTAAACATGTGCCCATGGATTTTGAAAATTCTAGAGAAAATTTTAAAAAGCTTCAAGAGAATTTCAACAATTTTGAGAGGGATTTGAAAAGTTTCAATGGGGAATGGGAAGAATTGGGACAAAAATTGGAAAACTTTTAAGGGACTTTGAAAAAATTTCCACTGGAATTTTTGCCATTTTTTGACGTGAAATTGTAAACATGTGGCCATGGATTTGAAAATTCTAGAGAGAATTTTAAAAGCTTCAACAGAATTTCAACAATTTTGAGAGGGATTTGAAAAGTTTCAATGGGAATGGAAGAATTGGGACAAAAATTGGAAAATTTTTAAGGGACTTTGAAAAATTTCAACTGGAATTTTAGCCATTTTTGACGTGAAATTGTAAACATGTGGACATGGATTTGAAAATTCTAGAGAGAATTTTAAAAGCTTCAAGAGAATTTCAACAATTTTGAGAGGGATTTGAAAAGTTTCAATGGGAATGGGAAGAATTGGGACAAAAATTGGAAAATTTTTAAGGACTTTGAAAAAATTTCAACTGGAATTTTAGCCATTTTTTGACGTGAAATTGTAAACATGTGGCCATGGATTTTGAAAATTCTAGAGAGAATTTTAAAAGCTTCAACAGAATTTCAACAATTTTGAGAGGGATTTGAAAAGTCTCAATGGGAATGGGAAGAATTGGGACAAAAATTGGAAAACTTTTAAGGGACTTTGAAAAAATTTCAACTGGAATTTTAGCCATTTTTGACGTGAAATTGTAAACATGTGCCATGGATTTTGAAAATTCTAGAGAGAATTTTTAAAAGCTTCAAGAGAATTTCAACAATTTTGAGAGGGATTGAAAAGTTTCAATGGGAATGGGAAGAATTGGGACAAAAATTGGAAAATTTTTAAGGGACTTTGAAAAAATTTCAACTGGAATTTTAGGCCATTTTTGACGTGAAATTGTAAACATGTGGACATGGATTTTGAAAATTCTAGAGAGAATTTTAAAAGCTTCAAGAGAATTTTAACAATTTGGAGAGGGATTTGAAAAGTTTCAATGGGAATGGGAAGAATTGGGACAAAAATTGGAAAATTTTTTAAGGGACTTTGAAAAAATTTCAACTGGAATTTTAGCCATTTTTTACATGAAATTGTAAACATGTGGCCATGGATTTTGAAAATTCTAGAGAGAATTTTAAAAGCTTCAACAGAATTTCAACAATTTTGAGAGGATTTGAAAAGTTTCAATGGGAATGGGAAGAATTGGGACAAAAATTGGAAAATTTTTAAGGGACTTTGAAAAAATTTCAACTGGAATTTTAGCCATTTTTTGACGTGAAATTGTAAACATGTGGCCATGGATTTTGAAAATTCTAGAGAGAATTTTAAAAGCTTCAAGAGAATTTCAACAATTTTGAGAGGGATTTGAAAAGTTTCAATGGAATGGGAAGAATTGGGACAAAAATTGGAAAATTTTTAAGGGACTTTGAAAAAATTTCAACCTGGAATTTTAGCCATTTTTTGACGTGAAATTGTAAACATGTGCCCATGGATTTTGAAAATTCTAGAGAAAATTTAAAAGCTTCAAGAGAATTTCAACAATTTTGAGAGGGATTTGAAAAGTTTCAATGGGAATGGGAAGAATTGGGACAAAAATTGGAAAACTTTTAAGGGACTTTGAAAAAATTTCAACTGGAATTTTAGCCAATTTTTTGACGTGAAATTGTAAACATGTGGACATGGATTTTGAAAATTCTAGAGAGAATTTTTAAAAGCTTCAAGAGAATTTCAACAATTTTGAGAGGGATTTGAAAAGTTTCAATGGGAATGGGAAGAATTGGGACAAAAATTGGAAAATTTTAAGGGACTTTGAAAAAAATTTCAACTGGAATTTTAGCCATTTTTTGACGTGAAATTGTAAACATTGGACATGGATTTTGAAATTCTAGAGAGCATTTTAAAAGCTTCAAGAGAATTTCAACAATTTTGAGAGGGATTTGAAAAGTTTCAATGGGAATGGGAAGAATTGGGACAAAAATTGGAAAATTTTAAGGGACTTTGAAAAAATTTCAACTGGAATTTTAGCCATTTTTTGACGTGAAATTGTAAACATGTGCCCCATGGATTTTGAAAATTCTAGAGAAAATTTTAAAAGCTTCAAGAGATTTCAACAATTTTGAGAGGGATTTGAAAAGTTTCAATGGGAATGGGAAGAATTGGGACAAAAATTGGAAAACTTTTAAGGACTTTGAAAAAATTTCAACTGGAATTTTAGCCATTTTTTGACGTGAAAATTGTAAACATGTGGACATGGATTTTGAAAATTCTAGAGAGAATTTTAAAAGCTTCAAGAGAATTTCAACAATTTTGAGAGGGATTTGAAAAGTTTCAATGGGAATGGGAAGAATTGGGACAAAAATTGGAAAATTTTTAAGGGACTTTGAAAAAATTTCAACTGGAATTTTAGCCATTTTTTGACGTGAAATTGTAAACATGTGGACATGGATTTTGAAAATTCTAGAGAGCATTTAAAAGCTTCAAGAAGATTTCAACAATTTTGAGAGGGATTTGAAAGTTTTCAATGGGAATGGGAAGAATTGGGACAAAAATTGGAAAATTTTTAAGGGACTTTGAAAAAATTTCAACTGGAATTTTAGCCATTTTTTGACGTGAAATTGTAAACATGTGGCCATGGATTTTGAAAATTCTAGAGAGAATTTAAAAGCTTCAACAGAATTTCAACAATTTTGAGAGGGATTTGAAAAGTTTCAATGGGAATGGAAGAAATTGGGACAAAAATTGGAAAATTTTTAAGGGACTTTGAAAAAATTTCAACTGAATTTTAGCCATTTTTTGACGTGAAATTGTAAACATGTGGACATGGATTTTGAAAATTCTAGAGAGAATTTTAAAAGCTTCAGAGAATTCAACAATTTTGAGAGGGATTTGAAAAGTCTCAATGGGAATGGGAAGAATTGGGACAAAATTGGAAAACTTTTAAGGGACTTTGAAAAAATTTCAACTGGAATTTTAGCCATTTTTTGACGTGAAATTGTAAACAATGTGGACATGGATTTTGAAAATTCTAGAGAGAATTTTAAAAGCTTCAAGAGAATTTCAACAATTTGGAGAGGGATTTGAAAAGTTTCAATGGAATGGGAAGAATTGGGACAAAAATTGGAAAATTTTTAAGGGACTTTGAAAAAATTTCAACTGGAATTTTAGCCATTTTTTGACGTGAAATTGTAAACATGTGGACATGGATTTTGAAAATTCTAGAGAGAATTTTAAAAGCTTCAAGAGAATTTTAACAATTTTGAGAGGGATTTGAAAGTTTCAATGGGAATGGGAAGAATTGGGACAAAAATTGGAAAATTTTTAAGGGACTTTGAAAAAATTTCAACTGGAATTTTAGCAATTTTTTTTATGTGAAATTGTAAACATGTGGCCATGGATTTTGAAAATTCTAGAGAAATTTTAAAAGCTTCAACAGAATTTCAACAATTTTGAGAGGATTTGAAAAGTTTCAATGGGAATGGGAAGAATTGGGACAAAAATTGGAAAATTTTAAGGGACTTTGAAAAAATTTCAACTGGAATTTTAGCCATTTTTTGACGTGAAATTGTAAACATGTGGCCATGGATTTTTGAAAATTCTAGAGAGAATTTTAAAAGCTTCAAGAGAATTTCAACAATTTTGAGAGGGATTTGAAAAGTTTCAATGGGAATGGGAAGAATTGGGACAAAAATTGGAAAATTTTTAAGGGACTTTGAAAAAATTTCAACTGGAATTTTAGCCATTTTTTGACGTGAAATTGTAAACATGTGGACGTGGATTTTTGAAAATTCTAGAGAAAATTTTAAAAGCTTCAAGAGAATTTCAACAATTTTGAGAGGGATTTGAAAAGTTTCAATGGGATGGGAAGAATTGGGACAAAAATTGGAAAACTTTTAAGGGACTTTTGAAAAAATTTCAACTGAATTTTAGCCATTTTTGACGTGAAATTGTAAACATGTGGACATGGATTTTGAAAATTCTAGAGAGAATTTTAAAAGCTTCAAGAGAATTTCAACAATTTGAGAGGATTTGAAAAGTTTCAATGGGAATGGGAAGAATTGGGACAAAAATTGGAAAATTTTTAAGGGACTTTGAAAAAATTTCAACTGGAATTTTAGCCATTTTTTGACGTGAAATTGTAAACATGTGGACATGGATTTTGAAAATTCTAGAGAGAATTTTAAAAGCTTCAAGAGAATTTCAACAATTTTGAGAGGGATTTGAAAAGTTTCAATGGGAATGGGAAGAATTGGGAGAAAAATTGGAAAATTTTGAAGGACTTTGAAAAAATTTCAACTGGAATTTTAGCCATTTTTTGATGTGAAATTGTAAACATGTGGCCATGGATTTTGAAATTCTAGAGAGAATTTTAAAAGCTTCAGAGAATTTCAACAATTTTGAGAGGGATTTGAAAAGTTTCAATGGGAATGGGAAGATTGGGACAAAAATTGGAAAATTTTTAAGGGACTTTGAAAAAATTTCAACTGGAATTTTAGCCATTTTTTGACGTGAAATTGTAAACATGTGGACATGGATTTTGAAAAATTCTAGAGAGAATTTTAAAAGCTTCAAGAGAATTTCAACAATTTGGAGAGGGATTTGAAAAGTTTCAATGGGAATGGGAAGAATTGGGACAAAAATTGGAAAATTTTTAAGGGACTTTGAAAAAATTTCAACTGAATTTTAGCCATTTTTTTATGTGAAATTGTAAACATGTGGACATGGATTTTGAAAATTCTAGAGAGAATTTTAAAAAGCTTCAAGAGAATTTCAACAATTTTGAGAGGGATTTGAAAGTTTCAATGGGAATGGAAGAATTGGGACAAAAATTGGAAAATTTTTAAGGGACTTTGAAAAATTTCAACTGGAATTTTAGCCATTTTTTGACGTGAAATTGTAAACATGTGGACATGGATTTTGAAAATTCTAGAGAGAATTTTAAAAGCTTCAACAGAATTTCAACAATTTTGAGAGGGATTTGAAAAGTTTCAATGGGAATGGGAAGAATTGGGACAAAAATTGAAAATTTGAAGGGACTTTGAAAAATTTCAACTGGAATTTTAGCCATTTTTTGACGTGAAATTGTAAACATGTGGCCATGGATTTTGAAAATTCTAGAGAGAATTTTAAAAGCTTCAAGAGAATTTCAACAATTTGGAGAGGGATTTGAAAATTTCCATGGGAATGGGAAGAATTGGGACAAAAATTGGAAAATTTTTAAGGGACTTGGAAAAATTTCAACTGGAATTTTAGCCATTTTTTGACGTGAAATTGTAAACATGTGGCCATGGATTTTGGAAATTCTAGAGAGAATTTTAAAAGGTTCAAGAGAATTTCAACAATTTGGAGAGGGATTTGAAAAGTTTCAATGGGAATGGGAAGAATTGGGACAAAAATTGGAAAATTTTGAAGGGACTTTGAAAAAATTTCAACTGGAATTTTAGCAATTTTTTATGTGAAATTGTAAACATGTGGCCATGGATTTTGAAAATTCTAGAGAGAATTTTAAAAGCTTCAACAGAATTTCAACGAATTTTGAGAGGGATTTGAAAAGTTTCAATGGGAATGGGAAGAATTGGAGAAAAATTGGAAAATTTTGAAGGGACTTTGAAAAAAATTTCAACTGGAATTTTAGCCATTTTTGACGTGAAATTGTAAACATGTGGCCATGGATTTTGAAAATTCTAGAGAGAATTTTAAAAGCTTCAAGAGAATTTCAACAATTTTGAGAGGGATTTGAAAAGTCTCAATGGGAATGGGAAGAATTGGGACAAAAATTGGAAAACTTTTAAGGACTTTGAAAAAATTTCAACTGGAATTTTAGCCATTTTTTGACGTGAAATTGGTAAACATGTGGACATGGATTTTGAAAATTCTAGAGAGAATTTTAAAAGCTTTAAAGAATTTCTACAATTTTGAGAGGGATTTGAAAAGTTTCAATGGGAATGGGAAGAATTGGGACAAAAATTGGAAAATTTTAAGGGACTTTGAAAAAATTTCAACTGGAATTATAGCCAATTTTTACGTGAAATTGTAAACATGTGGACATGGATTTTGAAAATTCTAGAGAGAATTTTAAAAGCTTCAAGAGAATTTCAACAATTTTTGAGAGGGATTTGAAAAGTTTCAATGGGAATGGGAAGAATTGGGACAAAAATTGGAAAATTTTTAAGGGACTTTGAAAAAATTTCAACTGGAATTTTAGCCATTTTTGATGTGAAATTGTAAACATGTGGCCATGGATTTTGAAAATTCTAGAGAGCATTTTGAAAGCTTCAACAGAATTTCAACAAATTTTGAGAGGGATTTGAAAAGTTTCAATGGGAATGGGAAGAATTGGGACAAAAATTGGAAAATTTTTAAGGGACTTTGAAAAAATTTCAACTGGAATTTTAGCCATTTTTTTATGTGAAATTGTAAACATGTGGACATGGATTTTGAAAATTCTAGAGAGAATTTTAAAAGCTTTAACAGAATTTCTACAATTCTGAGAGGGATTTGAAAAGTTTCAATGGGAATGGGAAGAATTGGACAAAAATTGGAAAATTTTTAAGGACTTTGAAAAAATTTCAACTGGAATTTTAGCCATTTTTTTTACATGAAATTGTAAACATGTGGCCATGGATTTTGAAAATTCTAGAGAGCATTTTAAAAGCTTCAAGAGAATTTCAACAATTTTGAGAGGGATTTGAAAGTTTCAATGGGATGGGAAGGAATTGGGACAAAAATTGGAAAATTTTTAAGGGACTTTGAAAAAATTTCAACTGGAATTTTAGCCATTTTTTGACGTGAAATTGTAAACATGTGGCCATGGATTTTGAAAATTCTAGAGAGAATTTAAAAGCTTCAAGAGAATTTCAACAATTTGGAGAGGGATTGAAAGTTTCAATGGGAATGGGAAGAATTGGGACAAAAATTGGAAAATTTTTCAGGGACTTTGAAAAAATTTCAACTGGAATTTTAGCCATTTTTGACGTGAAATTGTAAACATGTGGCCATGGATTTTGAAAATTCTAGAGAGAATTTTAAAAGCTTCAAGAGAATTTCAACAATTTGGAGAGGGATTTGAAAAGTTTCAATGGGAATGGGAAGAATTGGGACAAAAATTGGAAAATTTTGAAGGGACTTTGAAAAAATTTCAACTGGAAGTTTAGCAATTTTTTTATGTGAAATTGTAAACATGTGGCCATGGATTTTGAAAATTCTAAGAGAGAATTTTAAAAGCTTCAAGAGAATTTCAACAATTTTTGAGAGGGATTTGAAAAGTTCAATGGGAATGGGAAGAATTGGGAGAAAAATTGGAAAATTTTGAAGGGACTTTGAAAAAATTTCAACTGGAATTTTAGCCATTTTTTGACGTGAAAATTGTAAACATGTGGCCATGGATTTGAAAATTCTAGAGAGAATTTTAAAAAGCTTCAAGAGAATTTCAACAATTTTGAGAGGGATTTGAAAAGTTTCAATGGGAATGGGAAGAATTGGGACAAAAATTGGAAAATTTTTAGGGACTTTGAAAAAATTTCAACTGGAATTTTAGCCATTTTTGACGTGAAATTGTAAACATGTGGCCATGGATTTTGAAATTCTAGAGAGAATTTAAAAGCTTCAACAGAATTTCAACAATTTTGAGAGGGATTTGAAAAGTTTCAATGGGAATGGGAAGATTGGGACAAAAATTGGAAAATTTTGAAGGGACTTTGAAAAAATTTCAACTGGAATTTTAGCCATTTTTTGACGTGAAATTGTAAACATGTGGACATGGATTTTGAAAATTCTAGAGAGCATTTTAAAAGCTTCAAGAAATTTCAACAATTTTGAGAGGGATTTGAAAAGTTTCAATGGGAATGGGAAGAATTGGGACAAAAATTGGAAAATTTTTAAGGACTTTGAAAAATTTCAACTGGAATTTTAGCCATTTTTTGACGTGAAATTGTAAACATGTGGCCATGGATTTTGAAAATTCTAGAGAGAATTTTAAAAGCTTCAACAGAATTTCAACAAATTTGAGAGGGATTTGAAAAGTCTCAATGGGAATGGGAAGAATTGGGACAAAAATTGGAAAACTTTAAGGGACTTTGAAAAAATTTCAACTGGAATTTTAGCCATTTTTTGACGTGAAATTGTAAACATGTGGACATGGATTTTGAAAATTCTAGAGAGAATTTTAAAAGCTTTAAAGAATTTCTACAATTTTGAGAGGGATTTGAAAAGTTTCAATGGGAATGGGAAGAATTGGGACAAAAATTGGAAAATTTTTAAGGACTTTGAAAAAAATTTCAACTGGAATTATAGCCAATTTTTACGTGAAATTGTAAACTAGTGGACATGGATTTTGAAAATTCTAGAGAGAATTTTAAAAAGCTTCAAGAGAATTTCAACAATTTTGAGAGGGATTTGAAAAGTTTCAATGGGAATGGGAAGAATTGGGACAAAAATTGGAAAATTTTAAGGGACTTTGAAAAATTTCAACTGGAATTTTAGCCATTTTTGATGTGAAATTGTAAACATGTGGCCATGGATTTTGAAAATTCTAGAGAGCATTTTGAAAGCTTCAACAGAATTTCAACAATTTTGAGAGGGATTTGAAAAAGTTTCAATGGGAATGGGAAGAATTGGACAAAAATTGGAAAATTTTTAAGGGACTTTGAAAAAATTTCAACTGGAATTTTAGCCATTTTTTGATGTGAAATTGTAAACATGTGGACATGGATTTTGAAAATTCTAGAGAGAATTTTAAAAGCTTTAACAGAATTTTCTACAATTCTGAGAGGGATTTGAAAAGTTTCATGGGAATGGGAAGAATTGGGACAAAAATTGGAAAATTTTTAAGGGACTTTGAAAAAATTCAACTGGAATTTTAGCCATTTTTGACGTGAAATTGTAAACATGTGGCCATGGATTTTGAAAATTCTAGAGAGCATTTTAAAAGCTTCAAGAGAATTCAACATTTTGAGAGGGATTTGAAAAGTTTCAATGGGAATGGGAAGAATTGGGACAAAAATTGGAAAATTTTTAAGGGACTTTGAAAAAATTTCAACTGGAATTTTAGCCATTTTTTGACGTGAAATTGTAAACCTGTGGCCATGGATTTTGAAAATTCTAGAGAGAATTTTAAAAGCTTCAAGAGAATTTCTACAATTTTGAGAGGGATTTGAAAAGTTTCAATGGAATGGGAAGAATTGGGACAAAAATTGGAAAATTTTTAAGGGACTTGAAAAAATTTCAACTGGAATTTTAGCCATTTTTTGACGTGAAATTGTAAACATGTGGACATGGATTTTGAAAATTCTAGAGAGAATTTTAAAGCCTCAAGAGAATTTCAACAATTTTGAGAGGGATTTGAAAAGTTTCAATGGAATGGAAGAATTGGGACAAAAATTGGAAAATTTTAAGGGACTTTGAAAAAATTTCAACTGGAATTTTAGCCATTTTTTTTATGTGAAAATTGTAAACATGTGGACATGGATTTGAAAATTCTAGAGAAAATTTTAAAAGCTTCAAGAGAATTTCAACAATTTGAGAGGGATTTGAAAAAGTTTCAATGGGAATGGGAAGAATGGGACAAAAATTGGAAAATTTTTAAGGACTTTGAAAAAAATTTCAACTGGAATTTTAGCCATTTTTTGACGTGAAATTGTAAACATGTGGCCATGGATTTTGAAAATTCTAGAGAGAATTTTAAAAGCTTCAACAGAATTTCAACAATTTTGAGAGGGATTTGAAAAGTCTCAATAGGAATGGGAAGAATTGGACAAAAATTGGAAAACTTTTAAGGGACTTGAAAAAATTTCAACTGGAATTTTAGCCATTTTTTGACGTGAAATTGTAAACATGTGGACATGGATTTTGAAAATTCTAGAGAGAATTTTAAAAGCTTTAAAGAATTTCTACAATTTTGAGAGGGATTTGAAAAGTTTCAATGGGAATGGGAAGAATTGGGACAAAAATTGGAAAATTTTTAAGGGACTTTGAAAAAATTTCAACTGGAATTATAGCCAATTTTTTACGTGAAATTGTAAACATGTGGACATGGATTTTGAAAATTCTAGAGAGAATTTTAAAAGCTTCAGCAGAATTTCAACAATTTTGAGAGGGATTTGAAAAGTTTCAATGGGAATGGGAAGAATTGGGACAAAAATTGGAAAAATTTTGAAGGGACTTTGAAAAAATTTCAACTGGAATTTTAGCCATTTTTGATGTGAAATTGTAAACATGTGGCCATGGATTTTGAAAATTCTAGAGAGCATTTTAAAAGCTTCAGCAGAATTTCAACAATTTTGAGAGGGATTTGAAAAGTTTCATTGGAATGGGAAGAATTGGGACAAAAATTGGAAAATTTTTAAGGACTTTGAAAAAATTTCAACTGGAATTTTAGCCATTTTTTGACGTGAAATTGTAAACATGTGGACATGGATTTTGAAAATTCTAGAGAGAATTTTAAAAGCTTCAAGAGAATTTCAACAATTTTGAGAGGGATTTGAAAAGTTTCAATGGGAATGGGAAGAATTGGGACAAAAATTGGAAAATTTTTAAGGGACTTTGAAAAATTTCAACTGGAATTTTAGCCATTTTTGACGTGAAATTGTAAACATGTGGCCATGGATTTTGAAAATTCTAGAGAGAATTTTAAAAGCTTCAAGAGAATCTTCAACAATTTTGAGAGGATTTGAAAAGTCTCAATGGGAATGGGAAGAATTGGGACAAAATTGGAAAACTTTTAAGGGACTTTGAAAAAATTTCAACTGGAATTTTAGCCATTTTTTGACGTGAAATTGTAAACCATGTGGACATGGATTTGAAAATTCTAGAGAGAATTTTTAAAAGCTTTAAAGAATTTCTACAATTTTGAGAGGGATTTGAAAAGTTTCAATGGGAATGGGGAAGAATTGGGACAAAAAATTGGAAATTTTTAAGGGACTTTGAAAAAATTTCAACTGGAATTATAGGCCAATTTTTTACGTGAAATTGTAAACATGTGGACATGGATTTTGAAAATTCTAGAGAGCGTTCTAAAAGCTTCAACAGAATTTCAACAATTTTGAGAGGGATTTGAAAAGTTTCAATGGGAATGGGAAGAATTGGGACAAAAATTGGAAAATTTTTAAGTGACTTTGAAAAAATTTCAACTGGAATTTTAGCCATTTTTTGACGTGAAATGTAAACATGTGGACATGGATTTTTGAAAATTCTAGAGAGAATTTTAAAAGCTTCAAGAGAATTTCAACAATTTTGAGAGGGATTTGAAAAGTTTCAATGGGAATGGGAAGAATTGGGACAAAAATTGGAAAATTTTTAAGGGACTTTGAAAAAATTTCAACTGGAATTTTAGCCATTTTTTGACGTGAAATTGTAAACATGTGGACATGGATTTTTGAAAATTCTAGAGAGAATTTTAAAAGCTTCAACAGAATTTCTACAATTTTGAGAGGGATTTGAAAAGTTTCAATGGAATGGGAAGAATTGGGACAAAAATTGGAAATTTTTAAGGGACTTTGAAAAAATTTCAACTGGAATTTTAGCCATTTTTTGACGTGAAATTGTAAACATGTGGACATGGATTTTGAAAATTCTAGAGAGAATTTTAAAAGCTTCAAGAGAATTTCAACAATTTTGAGAGGGATTTGAAAAGGTTTCAATGGGAATGGGAAGAATTGGGACAAAAATTGGAAAATTTTGAAGGGACTTTGAAAAAATTTCAACTGGAATTTTAGCCATTTTTTTATGTGAAATTGTAAACATGTGGACATGGATTTTGAAAATTCTAGAGAGAATTTTAAAAGCTTCAAGAGAATTTCAACAATTTTGAGAGGGATTTGAAAAGTTTCAATGGGAATGGGAAGAATTGGGACAAAAATTGGAAAATTTTTAAGGGACTTTGAAAAATTTCAAACTGGAATTTTAGCCATTTTTTGACGTGAAATTGTAAACATGTGGCCATGGATTTTGAAAATTCTAGAGAGAATTTTAAAAGCTTCAACAGAATTTCAACAATTTTGAGAGGGATTTGAAAAGTCTCAATAGGAATGGGAAGAATTGGACAAAAATTGGAAAACTTTTAAGGGACTTTGAAAAAATTTCAACTGGAATTTTAGCCATTTTTTGACGTGAAATTGTAAACATGTGGACATGGATTTTGAAAATTCTAGAGAGAATTTTAAAAGCTTTAAGAATTTCTACAATTTTGAGAGGGATTTGAAAAGTTTCAATGGGAATGGGAAGAATTGGGACAAAAATTGGAAAATTTTTAAGGGACTTTGAAAAAATTTCAACTGGAATTAAAGCCAATTTTTTACGTGAAATTGTAAACATGTGGACATGGATTTTGAAAAATTCTAGAGAGAATTTTAAAAGCTTCAAGAGAATTTCAACAATTTTGAGAGGGATTTGAAAAGTTTCAATGGGAATGGGAAGAATTGGGACAAAAATTGGAAAATTTTTAAGGGACTTTGAAAAAATTTCAACTGGAATTTTAGCCATTTTTTGACGTGAAATTGTAAACATATGGACATGGATTTTTGAAAATTCTAGAGAGAATTTTAAAAGCTTCAGCAGAATTTCAACAATTTTGAGAGGGATTTGAAAAGTTTCAATGGGAATGGGAAGAATTGGGACAAAAATTGGAAAATTTTAAGGGACTTTGATAAAAATTTCAACTGGAATTTTAGCCATTTTTTGACGTGAAATTGTAAACATGTGGACATGGATTTTGAAAATTCTAGAGAGAATTTTAAAGCTTCAAGAGAATTTCAACAATTTTGAGAGGATTTGAAAAGTTTCAATGGGAATGGAAGAATTGGGACAAAATTGGAAAATTTTTAAGGGACTTTGAAAAAATTTCAACTGGAATTTAGCCATTTTTTGACGTGAAATTGTAAACATGTGGCCATGGATTTTGAAAATTCTAGAGAGAATTTTAAAAGCTTCAAGAGAATTTCAACAATTTTGAGAGGGATTTGAAAAGTCTCAATGGGAATGGGAAGAATTGGGACAAAAATTGGAAAACTTTTAAGGGACTTTGAAAAAATTTCAACTGGAATTTTAGCCATTTTTGACGTGAAATTGTAAACATGTGGACATGGATTTTGAAAATTCAAGAGAGAATTTTAAAGCTTTAAAGAATTTCTACAATTTTGAGAGGGATTTGAAAAGTTTCAATGGGAATGGGAAGAATTGGGACAAAAATTGGAAAATTTTTAAGGGACTTTGAAAAAATTTCAACTGGAATTATAGCCAATTTTTTACGTGAAATTGTAAACATGTGGACATGGATTTTGAAAAATTCTAGAGAGAATTTTAAAAGCTTCAAGAGAATTTCAACAATTTTGAGAGGGATTTGAAAAGTTTCAATGGGAATGGGAAGAATTGGGACAAAAATTGGAAAATTTTTAAGGGACTTTGAAAAAATTTCAACTGGAATTTTAGCCATTTTTTGATGTGAAATTGTAAACATGTGGCCATGGATTTTGAAAATTCTAGAGAGCATTTTAAAAGCTTCAAAGAGAATTTCAACAATTTTGAGAGGGATTTGAAAAGTTTCAATGGAATGGGAAGAATTGGGACAAAAATTGGAAAATTTTTAAGGGACTTTGAAAAAATTTCAACTGGAATTTTAGCCATTTTTTGACGTGAAATTGTAAACATGTGCCCATGGATTTTGAAAATTCTAGAGAGCATTTTAAAAGCTTCAAGAGAATTTCAAACAATTTTGAGAGGGATTTGAAAAGTTTCAATGGGAATGGGAAGAATTGGGACAAAAAATTGGAAAATTTTTAAGGGACTTTGAAAAAATTTCAACTGGAATTTTAGCCATTTTTTGACGTGAAATTGTAAACATGTGGCCATGGATTTTTGAAAATCTAGAGAGAATTTTAAAAGCTTCAACAGAATTTCTACAATTTTGAGAGGGATTTGAAAAGTTTCAATGGGAATGGGAAGAATTGGGACAAAAATTGGAAAATTTTTAAGGGACTTTGAAAAAATTTCAACTGGAATTTTAGCCATTTTTTGACGTGAAATTGTAAACATGTGGACATGGATTTTGAAAATTCTAGAGAGAATTTTAAAAGCTTCAAGAGAATTTCAACAATTTTGAGAGGTTTTTGAAAAGTTTCAATGGGAATGGGAAGAATTGGGACAAAATTGGAAAATTTTTAAGGGACTTTGAAAAAATTTCAACTGGAATTTTAGCCATTTTTTTATGTGAAATTGTAAACATGTGGACATGGATTTTGAAAATTCTAGAGAAAATTTTAAAAGCTTCAAGAGAATTTCAACAATTTTGAGAGGGATTTGAAAAGTTTCAATGGGAATGGGAAGAATGGGACAAAAATTGGAAAATTTTTAAGGGACTTTGAAAAAATTTCAACTGGAATTTTAGGCCATTTTTTGACGTGAAATTGTAAACATGTGGCCATGGATTTTGAAAATTCTAGAGAGAATTTTAAAAGCTTCAACAGAATTTCAACAATTTGTAGAGGGATTTGAAAAGTCTCAATAGGAATGGGAAGAATTGGGACAAAAATTGGAAAACTTTTAAGGGACTTTGAAAAAATTTCAACTGGAATTTTAGCCATTTTTTGACGTGAAATTGTAAACATGTGGACATGGATTTTGAAAATTCTAGAGAGAATTTTAAAAGCTTCAAGAGAATTTCAACAATTTTGAGAGGGATTTGAAAGTTTCAATGGGAATGGGAAGAATTGGGACAAAAATTGGAAAATTTTTAAGGGACTTTGAAAAATTTCAACTGGAATTTTAGCCATTTTTTGACGTGAAATTGTAAACATGTGGCCATGGATTTTGAAAATTCTAGAGAGAATTTTAAAAGCTTCAACAGAATTTCAACAATTTGGAGAGGGATTTGAAAAGTTTCAATGGGAATGGGAAGAATTGGGACAAAAATTGGGAAAATTTTAAGGGACTTTGAAAAAATTTCAACTGGAATTTTAGCCATTTTTTGACATGAAATTGTAAACATGTGGACATGGATTTTGAAAATTCTAGAGAGAATTTTAAAAGCTTCAAGAGAATTTCAACAATTTTGAGAGGGATTTGAAAAGTTTCAATGGGAATGGGAAGAATTGGGACAAAAATTTGGAAAACTTTTAAGGGACTTTGAAAAAATTTCAACTGGAATTTTAGCCATTTTTGACGTGAAATTGTAAACATGTGGACATGGATTTTGAAAATTCTAGAGAGAATTTTAGAAGCTTTAAAGAATTTCAACAATTTTGAGAGGGATTTGAAAAGTTTCAATGGGAATGGGAAGAATTGGGACAAAAATTGGAAAATTTTTAAGGGACTTTGAAAAAATTTCAACTGGAATTATAGCCAATTTTTTACGTGAAATTGTAAACATGTGGCCATGGATTTTGAAAATTCTAGAGAGAATTTTAAAAGCTTCAAGAGAATTTCAACAATTTTGAGAGGGATTTGAAAAAGTTTCAATGGGAATGGGAAGAATTGGGACAAAAATTGGAAAATTTTTAAGGACTTGAAAAAATTTCAACTGGAATTTTAGCCATTTTTTGATGTGAAATTGTAAACATGTGGCCATGGATTTTGAAAATTCTAGAGAGCATTTTAAAAGCTTCAGCAGAATTTCAACAATTTTGAGAGGGATTTGAAAAGTTTCATTGGGAATGGGAAGAATTGGGACAAAAATTGGGAAAATTTTTAAGGGACTTTGAAAAAAATTTCAACTGGAATTTTAGCCATTTTTTGACGTGAAATTGTAAACATGTGGCCATGGATTTGAAAATTCTAGAGAGAATTTTAAAAGCTTCAAGAGAATTTCATCAATTTTGAGAGGGATTTGAAAAGTTTCAATGGGAATGGGAAGAATTGGGACAAAAATTGGAAAACTTTTAAGGGACTTTGAAAAAATTTCAACTGGAATTTTAGCCATTTTTTGACGTGAAATTGTAAACATGTGGACATGGATTTTGAAAATTCTAGAGAGAATTTTAAAAGCTTCAAGAGAATTTCAACAATTTTGAGAGGGATTTGAAAAGTTTCAATGGGAATGGGAAGAATTGGGACAAAATTGGAAAATTTTTAAGGACTTTGAAAAATTTCAACTGGAATTTTAGCCATTTTTTGACGTGAAATTGTAAACATGTGGACATGGATTTTGAAAATGCTAGAGAAAATTTTAAAAGCTTCAAGAGAATTTCAACAATTTTGAGAGGGATTTGAAAAGTTTCAATGGGAATGGAAGATTGGGACAAAAATTGGAAAATTTTTAAGGGACTTTGAAAAAATTTCAACTGGACTTTTAGCCATTTTTTGACGTGAAATTGTAAACATGTGGCCATGGATTTGAAAATTCTAGAGAGAATTTAAAAGCTTCAACAGAATTTCAACAATTTTGAGAGGGATTTGAAAAGTCTCAATGGGAATGGGAAGAATTGGGACAAAAATTGGAAAACTTTTAAGGGACTTTGAAAAAATTTCAACTGGAATTTTAGCCATTTTTTTACGTGAAATTGTAAACATGTGGCCATGGATTTTGAAATTCTAGAGAGAATTTTAAAAGCTTCAAGAGAATTTCAACAATTTTGAGAGGGATTTGAAAAGTTTCATTGGGAATGGGAAGAATTGGGACAAAATTGGAAAATTTTAAGGGACTTTGAAAAATTTCAACTGGAATTTTAGCCATTTTTGACGTGAAATTGTAAACATGTGGCCATGGATTTTGAAAATTCTAGAGAGAATTTTAAAAGCTTCAAGAGAATTTCAACAATTTTGAGAGGGATTTGAAAAGTTTCATGGGAATGGGAAGAATTGGGACAAAAATTGGAAAATTTTTAAGGGACTTTGAAAAAATTTCAACTGGAATTTTAGCCATTTTTGACGTGAAATTGTAAACATGTGGCCATGGATTTTGAAATTTCTAGAGAGAATTTTAAAAGCTTCAAGAGAATTTCAACAATTTTGAGAGGGATTTGAAAAGTTTCAATGGGAATGGGAAGAATTGGGACAAAAATTGGAAAATTTTTAAGGGACTTTGAAAAAATTTCAGCTGGAATTTTAGCCATTTTTTGACGTGAAATTGTAAACATGTGGCCATGGATTTTGAAAATTCTAGAGAGAATTTTAAAAGCTTCAGCAGAATTTCAACAATTTTGAGAGGGATTTGAAAAGTTTCAATGGGAATGGGAAGAATTGGGACAAAAATTGGAAAATTTTTAAGGGACTTTGAAAAAATTTCAACTGGAATTTTAGCCATTTTTTGACGTGAAATTGTAAACATGTGGCCATGGATTTTGAAAATTCTAGAGAGAATTTTAAAAGCTTCAGCAGAATTTCAACAATTTTGAGAGGGATTGAAAAGTTTCAATGGGAATGGGAAGAATTGGGACAAAAATTGGAAAATTTTTAAGGACTTTGAAAAAATTTCAACTGGAATTTTAGCCATTTTTTGACGTGAAATTGTAAACATGTGGCCATGGATTTTGAAAATTCTAGAGAGAATTTTAAAAGCTTCAAGAGAATTTCAACAATTTTGAGAGGGATTTGAAAAGTTTCAATGGGAATGGGAAGAATTGGGACAAAAATTGGAAATTTTTAAGGACTTTGAAAAAATTTCAACTGGAATTTTAGCCATTTTTTATGTGAAATTGTAAACATGTGGCCATGGATTTTGAAAATTCTCTCTAGAATTTTCAAAATCCATGGCCACATGTTTACAATTTCACATTAAAAAATGGCTAAAATTCCAGTTGAAATTTTTTCAAAGTCCCTTAAAAATTTTCCAATTTTTGTCCCAATTCTTCCCATTCCCATTGAAACTTTTCAAATCCCTCTCAAAATTGTTGAAATTCTCTTGAAGCTTTTAAAATTCTCTCTAGAATTTTCAAAATCCATGGCCACATGTTTACAATTTCACGTCAAAAAATGGCTAAAATTCCAGTTGAAATTTTTTCAAAGTCCCTTAAAAATTTTCCAATTTTTGTCCCAATTCTTCCCATTCCCATTGAAACTTTTCAAATCCCTCTCAAAATTGTTGAAATTCTGCTGAAGCTTTTAAAATTCTCTCTAGAATTTTCAAAATCCATGGCCACATGTTTACAATTTCACGTCAAAAAATGGCTAAAATTCCAGTTGAAATTTTTTCAAAGTCCCTTAAAAATTTTCCAATTTTTGTCCCAATTCTTCCCATTCCCATTG
This sequence comes from Streptopelia decaocto, assembly GCF_964273445.1. Lineage (NCBI taxonomy): Eukaryota > Metazoa > Chordata > Aves > Columbiformes > Columbidae > Streptopelia > Streptopelia decaocto. Next base: position 20,972 of record NW_028116782.1, read on the forward strand.
AAACTTTTCAAATCCCTCTCAAAATTGTTGAAATTCTGCTGAAGCTTTTAAAATTCTCTCTAGAATTTTCAAAATCCATGGCCACATGTTTACAATTTCACGTCAAAAAATGGCTAAAATTCCAGCTGAAATTTTTTCAAAGTCCCTTAAAAATTTTCCAATTTTTGTCCCAATTCTTCCCATTCCCATTGAAACTTTTCAAATCCCTCTCAAAATTGTTGAAATTCTCTTGAAGCTTTTAAAATTCTCTCTAGAAATTTCAAAATCCATGGCCACATGTTTACAATTTCACGTCAAAAAATGGCTAAAATTCCAGTTGAAATTTTTTCAAAGTCCCTTAAAAATTTTCCAATTTTTGTCCCAATTCTTCCCATTCCCATTGAAACTTTTCAAATCCCTCTCAAAATTGTTGAAATTCTCTTGAAGCTTTTAAAATTCTCTCTAGAATTTTCAAAATCCATGGCCACATGTTTACAATTTCACGTCAAAAAATGGCTAAAATTCCAGTTGAAATTTTTTCAAAGTCCCTTAAAAATTTTCCAATTTTTGTCCCAATTCTTCCCATTCCCAATGAAACTTTTCAAATCCCTCTCAAAATTGTTGAAATTCTCTTGAAGCTTTTAAAATTCTCTCTAGAATTTTCAAAATCCATGGCCACATGTTTACAATTTCACGTAAAAAAATGGCTAAAATTCCAGTTGAAATTTTTCAAAGTCCCTTAAAAGTTTTCCAATTTTTGTCCCAATTCTTCCCATTCCCATTGAGACTTTTCAAATCCCTCTCAAAATTGTTGAAATTCTGTTGAAGCTTTTAAAATTCTCTCTAGAATTTTCAAAATCCATGGCCACATGTTTACAATTTCACGTCAAAAAATGGCTAAAATTCCAGTTGAAATTTTTTCAAAGTCCCTTAAAAATTTTCCAATTTTTGTCCCAATTCTTCCCATTCCCATTGAAACTTTTCAAATCCCTCTCAAAATTGTTGAAATTCTCTTGAAGCTTTTAAAATTTTCTCTAGCATTTTCAAAATCCATGTCCACATGTTTACAATTTCACGTCAAAAAATGGCTAAAATTCCAGTTGAAATTTTTTCAAAGTCCCTTAAAAATTTTCCAATTTTGTCCCAATTCTTCCCATTCCCATTGAAACTTTTCAAATCCCTCTCAAAATTGTTGAAATTCTCTTGAAGCTTTTAAAATTCTCTCTAGAATTTTCAAAATCCATGTCCACATGTTTACAATTTCACGTCAAAAAATGGCTAAAATTCCAGTTGAAATTTTTTCAAAGTCCCTTAAAAGTTTTCCAATTTTTGTCCCAATTCTTCCCATTCCCATTGAAACTTTTCAAATCCCTCTCAAAATTGTTGAAATTCTCTTGAAGCTTTTAAAATTCTCTCTAGAATTTTCAAAATCCATGGCCACATGTTTACAATTTCACGTCAAAAAATGGCTAAAATTCCAGTTGAAATTTTTTCAAAGTCCCTTAAAAATTTTCCAATTTTTGTCCCAATTCTTCCCATTCCCAATGAAACTTTTCAATCCCTCTCAAAATTGTTGAAATTCTGCTGAAGCTTTTAAAATGCTCTCTAGAATTTTCAAAATCCATGGCCACATGTTTACAATTTCACATCAAAAAATGGCTAAAATTCCAGTTGAAATTTTTTCAAAGTCCCTTAAAAATTTTCCAATTTTTGTCCCAATTCTTCCCATTCCCATTGAAACTTTTCAAATCCCTCTCAAAATTGTTGAAATTCTCTTGAAGCTTTTAAAATTCTCTCTAGAATTTTCAAATCCATGGCCACATGTTTACAATTTCACGTAAAAAATTGGCTATAATTCCAGTTGAAATTTTTTCAAAGTCCCTTAAAAATTTTCCAATTTTTGTCCCAATTCTTCCCATTCCCATTGAAAACTTTTCAAATCCCTCTCAAAATTGTTGAAATTCTTTAAAGCTTCTAAAATTCTCTCTAGAATTTTCAAAATCCATGTCCACATGTTTACAATTTCACGTCAAAAAATGGCTAAAATTCCAGTTGAAATTTTTTCAAAGTCCCTTAAAAGTTTTCCAATTTTTGTCCCAATTCTTCCCATTCCCATTGAAACTTTTCAAATCCCTCTCAAAATTGTTGAAATTCTCTTGAAGCTTTTAAAATTCTCTCTAGAATTTTCAAAATCCATGTCCACATGTTTACAATTTCATGTCAAAAAATGGCTAAAATTCCAGTTGAAATTTTTTCAAAGTCCCTTAAAAATTTTCCAATTTTTGTCCCAATTCTTCCCATTCCCATTGAAACTTTTCAAATCCCTCTCCAAATTGTTGAAATTCTGTTGAAGCTTTTAAAATTCTCTCTAGAATTTTCAAAATCCATGGCCACATGTTTACAATTTCACGTCAAAAAATGGCTAAAATTCCAGTTGAAATTTTTTCAAAGTCCCTTAAAAATTTTCCAATTTTTGTCCCAATTCTTCCCATTCCCATTGAAACTTTTCAAATCCCTCTCAAAATTGTTGAAATTCTCTTGAAGCTTTTAAAATTCTCTCTAGAATTTTCAAAATCCATGTCCACATGTTTACAATTTCACGTCAAAAATGGCTAAAATTCCAGTTGAAATTTTTTCAAAGTCCCTTAAAAGTTTTCCAATTTTTGTCCCAATTCTTCCCATTCCTATTGAGACTTTTCAAATCCCTCTCAAAATTGTTGAAATTCTGTTGAAGCTTTTAAAATTCTCTCTAGAATTTTCAAAATCCATGGCCACATGTTTACAATTTCACGTCAAAAAATGGCTAAAATTCCAGTTGAAATTTTTTCAAAGTCCCTTAAAAATTTTCCAATTTTTGTCCCAATTCTTCCCATTCCCATTGAAACTTTTCAAATCCCTCTCAAAATTGTTGAAATTCTCTTGAAGCTTTTAAAATTTTCTCTAGAATTTTCAAAATCCATGTCCACATGTTTACAATTTCACATAAAAAAATGGCTAAAATTCCAGTTGAAATTTTTTCAAAGTCCCTTAAAAATTTTCCAATTTTTGTCCCAATTCTTCCCATTCCCATTGAAACTTTTCAAAAACCTCTCAAAATTGTTGAAATTCTCTTGAAGCTTTTAAAATTCTCTCTAGAATTTTCAAAATCCATGTCCACATGTTTACAATTTCACGTCAAAAAATGGCTAAAATTCCAGTTGAAATTTTTTCAAAGTCCCTTAAAAATTTTCCAATTTTTGTCCCAATTCTTCCCATTCCCATTGAAACTTTTCAAATCCCTCTCAAAATTGTAGAAATTCTGTTGAAGCTTTTAAAATTCTCTCTAGAATTTTCAAAATCCATGGCCACATGTTTACAATTTCACGTCAAAAAATGGCTAAAATTCCAGTTGAAATTTTTTCAAAGTCCCTTAAAAATTTTCCAATTTTTGTCCCAATTCTTCCCATTCCCATTGAAACTTTTCAAATCCCTCTCAAAATTGTTGAAATTCTCTTGAAGCTTTTAAAATGCTCTCTAGAATTTTCAAAATCCATGGGCACATGTTTACAATTTCACGTCAAAAAATGGCTAAAATTCCAGTTGAAATTTTTTCAAAGTCCCTTAAAAATTTTCCAATTTTTGTCCCAATTCTTCCCATTCCCATTGAAACTTTTCAAATCCCTCTCAAAATTGTTGAAATTCTCTTGAAGCTTTTAAAATGCTCTCTAGAATTTTCAAATCCATGGCCACATGTTTACAATTTCACATCAAAAAATGGCTAAAATTCCAGTTGAAATTTTTCAAAGTCCCTTAAAAATTTTCCAATTTTTGTCCCAATTCTTCCCATTCCCATTGAAACTTTTCAAATCCCTCTCAAAATTGTTGAAATTCTCTTGAAGCTTTTAAAATTCTCTCTAGAATTTTCAAAATCCATGTCCACATGTTTACAATTTCACGTAAAAAATTGGCTATAATTCCAGTTGAAATTTTTTCAAAGTCCCTTAAAAATTTTCCAATTTTTGTCCCAATTCTTCCCATTCCCATTGAAACTTTTCAAATCCCTCTCAAAATTGTAGAAATTCTTTAAAGCTTTTAAAATTCTCTCTTGAATTTTCAAAATCCATGTCCACATGTTTACAATTTCACGTCAAAAAATGGCTAAAATTCCAGTTGAAATTTTTTCAAAGTCCCTTAAAAGTTTTCCAATTTTTGTCCCAATTCTTCCCATTCCCATTGAGACTTTTCAAATCCCTCTCAAAATTGTTGAAATTCTCTTGAAGCTTTTAAAATTCTCTCTAGAATTTTCAAAATCCATGGCCACATGTTTTACAATTTCACGTCAAAAAATGGCTAAAATTCCAGTTGAAATTTTTTCAAAGTCCCTTAAAAATTTTCCAATTTTTGTCCCAATTCTTCCCATTCCCATTGAAACTTTTCAAATCCCTCTCAAAATTGTTGAAATTCTCTTGAAGCTTTTAAAATTCTCTCTAGAATTTTCAAAATCCATGTCCACATGTTTACAATTTCACGTCAAAAAATGGCTAAAATTCCAGTTGAAATTTTTTCAAAGTCCCTTAAAAATTTTCCAATTTTTGTCCCAATTCTTCCCATTCCCATTGAAACTTTTCAAATCCCTCTCAAAATTGTTGAAATTCTGCTGAAGCTTTTAAAATTCTCTCTAGAATTTTCAAAATCCATGTCCATATGTTTACAATTTCACGTCAAAAAATGGCTAAAATTCCAGTTGAAATTTTTTCAAAGTCCCTTAAAAATTTTCCAATTTTTGTCCCAATTCTTCCCATTCCCATTGAAACTTTTCAAATCCCTCTCAAAATTGTTGAAATTCTCTTGAAGCTTTTAAAATTCTCTCTAGAATTTTCAAAATCCATGTCCACATGTTTACAATTTCACGTAAAAAATTGGCTTTAATTCCAGTTGAAATTTTTTCAAAGTCCCTTAAAAATTTTCCAATTTTTGTCCCAATTCTTCCCATTCCCATTGAAACTTTTCAAATCCCTCTCAAAATTGTAGAAATTCTTTAAAGCTTTTAAAATTCTCTCTAGAATTTTCAAAATCCATGTCCACATGTTTACAATTTCACGTCAAAAAATGGCTAAAATTCCAGTTGAAATTTTTTCAAAGTCCCTTAAAAGTTTTCCAATTTTTGTCCCAATTCTTCCCATTCCTATTGAGACTTTTCAAATCCCTCTCAAAATTGTTGAAATTCTGTTGAAGCTTTTAAAATTCTCTCTAGAATTTTCAAAATCCATGGCCACATGTTTACAATTTCACGTCAAAAAATGGCTAAAATTCCAGTTGAAATTTTTTCAAAGTCCCTTAAAAATTTTCCAATTTTTGTCCCAATTCTTCCCATTCCCATTGAAACTTTTCAAATCCCTCTCAAAATTGTTGAAATTCTCTTGAAGCTTTTAAAATTCTCTCTAGAATTTTCAAAATCCATGTCCACATGTTTACAATTTCACATAAAAAAATGGCTAAAATTCCAGTTGAAATTTTTTCAAAGTCCCTTCAAAATTTTCCAATTTTTGTCCCAATTCTTCCCATTCCCATTGAAACTTTTCAAATCCCTCTCAAAATTGTTGAAATTCTCTTGAAGCTTTTAAAATTCTCTCTAGAATTTTCAAAATCCATGTCCACATGTTTACAATTTCACGTCAAAAAATGGCTAAAATTCCAGTTGAAATTTTTTCAAAGTCCCTTAAAAATTTTCCAATTTTTGTCCCAATTCTTCCCATTCCCATTGAAACTTTTCAAATCCCTCTCAAAATTGTAGAAATTCTGTTGAAGCTTTTAAAATTCTCTCTAGAATTTTCAAAATCCATGTCCACATGTTTACAATTTCACGTCAAAAAATGGCTAAAATTCCAGTTGAAATTTTTTCAAAGTCCCTTAAAAATTTTCCAATTTTTGTCCCAATTCTTCCCATTCCCATTGAAACTTTTCAAATCCCTCTCAAAATTGTTGAAATTCTCTTGAAGCTTTTAAAATTCTCTCTAGAATTTTCAAAATCCATGTCCACATGTTTACAATTTCACGTCAAAAAATGGCTAAAATTCCAGTTGAAATTTTTTCAAAGTCCCTTAAAAATTTTCCAATTTTTGTCCCAATTCTTCCCATTCCCATTGAAACTTTTCAAATCCCTCTCAAAATTGTTGAAATTCTGTTGAAGCTTTTAGAACGCTCTCTAGAATTTTCAAAATCCATGTCCACATGTTTACAATTTCACGTAAAAAATTGGCTATAATTCCAGTTGAAATTTTTTCAAAGTCCCTTAAAAATTTTCCAATTTTTGTCCAATTCTTCCCATTCCCATTGAAACTTTTCAAATCCCTCTCAAAATTGTAGAAATTCTTTAAAGCTTTTAAAATTCTCTCTAGAATTTTCAAATCCATGTCCACATGTTTACAATTTCACGTCAAAAAATGGCTAAAATTCCAGTTGAAATTTTTTCAAAGTCCCTTAAAAGTTTTCCAATTTTTGTCCCAATTCTTCCCATTCCCATTGAGACTTTTCAAATCCCTCTCAAAATTGTTGAAATTCTCTTGAAGCTTTTAAAATTCTCTCTAGAATTTTCAAAATCCATGGCCACATGTTTACAATTTCACGTCAAAAAATGGCTAAAATTCCAGTTGAAATTTTTTCAAAGTCCCTTAAAAATTTTCCAATTTTTGTCCCAATTCTTCCCATTCCCATTGAAACTTTTCAAATCCCTCTCAAAATTGTTGAAATTCTCTTGAAGCTTTTAAAAATTCTCTCTAGAATTTTCAAAATCCATGTCCACATGTTTACAATTTCACGTCAAAAAATGGCTAAAATTCCAGTTGAAATTTTTTCAAAGTCCCTTAAAAATTTTCCAATTTTTGTCCCAATTCTTCCCATTCCCAATGAAACTTTTCAAATCCCTCTCAAAATTGTTGAAATTCTGCTGAAGCTTTTAAAATGCTCTCTAGAATTTTCAAAATCCATGGCCACATGTTTACAATTTCACATCAAAAAATGGCTAAAATTCCAGTTGAAATTTTTTCAAAGTCCCTTCAAAATTTTCCAATTTTTGTCCCAATTCTTCCCATTCCCATTGAAACTTTTCAAATCCCTCTCAAAATTGTTGAAATTCTGCTGAAGCTTTTAAAATTCTCTCTAGAATTTTCAAAATCCATGTCCACATGTTTACAATTTCACGTAAAAAATTGGCTATAATTCCAGTTGAAATTTTTTCAAAGTCCCTTAAAAATTTTCCAATTTTTGTCCCAATTCTTCCCATTCCCATTGAAACTTTTCAAATCCCTCTCAAAATTGTAGAAATTCTTTAAAGCTTTTAAAATTCTCTCTAGAATTTTCAAAATCCATGTCCACATGTTTACAATTTCACGTCAAAAAATGGCTAAAATTCCAGTTGAAATTTTTTCAAAGTCCCTTAAAAGTTTTCCAATTTTTGTCCCAATTCTTCCCATTCCTATTGAGACTTTTCAAATCCCTCTCAAAATTGTTGAAATTCTGTTGAAGCTTTTAAAATTCTCTCTAGAATTTTCAAAATCCATGGCCACATGTTTACAATTTCACGTCAAAAAATGGCTAAAATTCCAGTTGAAATTTTTTCAAAGTCCCTTAAAAATTTTCCAATTTTTGTCCCAATTCTTCCCATTCCCATTGAAACTTTTCAAATCCCTCTCAAAATTGTTGAAATTCTCTTGAAGCTTTTAAAATTTTCTCTAGAATTTTCAAAATCCATGTCCACATGTTTACAATTTCACATAAAAAAATGGCTAAAATTCCAGTTGAAATTTTTTCAAAGTCCCTTAAAAATTTTCCAATTTTTGTCCCAATTCTTCCCATTCCCATTGAAACTTTTCAAATCCCTCTCAAAATTGTTGAAATTCTCTTGAAGCTTTTAAAATTCTCTCTAGAATTTTCAAAATCCATGTCCACATGTTTACAATTTCACGTCAAAAAATGGCTTAAAATTCCAGTTGAAATTTTTTCAAAGTCCCTTAAAAATTTTCCAATTTTTGTCCAATTCTTCCCATTCCCATTGAAACTTTTCAAATCCCTCTCAAAATTGTAGAAATTCTCTTGAAGCTTTTAAAATTCTCTCTAGAATTTTCAAAATCCATGGCCACATGTTTACAATTTCACGTCAAAAAATGGCTAAAATTCCAGTTGAAATTTTTTCAAAGTCCCTTAAAAATTTTCCAATTTTTGTCCCAATTCTTCCCATTCCCATTGAAACTTTTCAAATCCCTCTCAAAATTGTTGAAATTCTCTTGAAGCTTTTAAAATGCTCTCTAGAATTTTCAAAATCCATGGCCACATGTTTACAATTTCACGTCAAAAAATGGCTAAAATTCCAGTTGAAATTTTTTTCAAAGTCCCTTAAAAATTTTCCAATTTTTGTCCCAATTCTTCCCATTCCCATTGAAACTTTTCAAATCCCTCTCAGAATTGTAGAAATTCTGTTAAAGCTTTTAAAATTCTCTCTAGAATTTTCAAAATCCATGTCCACATGTTTACAATTTCACATCAAAAAATGGCTAAAATTCCAGTTGAAATTTTTTCAAAGTCCCTTAAAAATTTTCCAATTTTTGTCCCAATTCTTCCCATTCCCATTGAAACTTTTCAAATCCCTCTCAAAATTGTTGAAATTCTGTTGAAGCTTTCAAAATGCTCTCTAGAATTTTCAAAATCCATGGCCACATGTTTACAATTTCACATCAAAAAATGGCTAAAATTCCAGTTGAAATTTTTTCAAAGTCCCTTAAAAATTTTCCAATTTTTGTCCCAATTCTTCCCATTCCCATTGAAACTTTTCAAATCCCTCTCAAAATTGTTGAAATTCTCTTGAAGCTTTTAAAATTCTCTCTAGAATTTTCAAAATCCATGTCCACATGTTTACAATTTCACGTAAAAAATTGGCTATAATTCCAGTTGAAATTTTTTCAAAGTCCCTTAAAAATTTTCCAATTTTTGTCCCAATTCTTCCCATTCCCATTGAAACTTTTCAAATCCCTCTCAAAATTGTAGAAATTCTTTAAAGCTTTTAAAATTCTCTCTAGAATTTTCAAAATCCATGTCCACATGTTTACAATTTCACGTCAAAAAATGGCTAAAATTCCAGTTGAAATTTTTTCAAAGTCCCTTAAAAGTTTTCCAATTTTTGTCCCAATTCTTCCCATTCCCATTGAGACTTTTCAAATCCCTCTCAAAATTGTTGAAATTCTGTTGAAGCTTTTAAAATTCTCTCTAGAATTTTCAAAATCCATGGCCACATGTTTACAATTTCACGTCAAAAAATGGCTAAAATTCCAGTTGAAATTTTTTCAAAGTCCCTTAAAAATTTTCCAATTTTTGTCCCAATTCTTCCCATTCCCATTGAAACTTTTCAAATCCCTCTCAAAATTGTTGAAATTCTCTTGAAGCTTTTAAAATGCTCTCTAGAATTTTCAAAATCCATGTCCACATGTTTACAATTTCACGTCAAAAAATGGCTAAAATTCCAGTTGAAATTTTTTCAAAGTCCCTTCAAAATTTTCCAATTTTTGTCCCAATTCTTCCCATTCCCATTGAAACTTTTCAAATCCCTCTCAAAATTGTTGAAATTCTGTTGAAGCTTTTAAAATTCTCTCTAGAATTTTCAAAATCCATGGCCACATGTTTACAATTTCACGTCAAAAAATGGCTAAAATTCCAGTTGAAATTTTTTCAAAGTCCCTTAAAAATTTTCCAATTTTTGTCCCAATTCTTCCCATTCCCATTGAAACTTTTCAAATCCCTCTCAAAATTGTTGAAATTCTCTTGAAGCTTTTAAAATTCTCTCTAGAATTTTCAAAATCCATGGCCACATGTTTACAATTTCACGTCAAAAAATGGCTAAAATTCCAGTTGAAATTTTTTCAAAGTCCCTTCAAAATTTTCCAATTTTTCTCCCAATTCTTCCCATTCCCATTGAAACTTTTCAAATCCCTCTCAAAATTGTTGAAATTCTCTTGAAGCTTTTAAAATTCTCTCTAGAATTTTCAAAATCCATGGCCACATGTTTACAATTTCACATAAAAAAATTGCTAAACTTCCAGTTGAAATTTTTTCAAAGTCCCTTCAAAATTTTCCAATTTTTGTCCCAATTCTTCCCATTCCCATTGAAACTTTTCAAATCCCTCTCCAAATTGTTGAAATTCTCTTGAAGCTTTTAAAATTCTCTCTAGAATTTTCAAAATCCATGGCCACATGTTTACAATTTCACGTCAAAAAATGGCTAAAATTCCAGTTGAAATTTTTTCAAAGTCCCTGAAAAATTTTCCAATTTTTGTCCCAATTCTTCCCATTCCCATTGAAACTTTTCAAATCCCTCTCCAAATTGTTGAAATTCTCTTGAAGCTTTTAAAATTCTCTCTAGAATTTTCAAAATCCATGGCCACATGTTTACAATTTCACGTCAAAAAATGGCTAAAATTCCAGTTGAAATTTTTTCAAAGTCCCTTAAAAATTTTCCAATTTTTGTCCCAATTCTTCCCATTCCCATTGAAACTTTTCAAATCCCTCTCAAAATTGTTGAAATTCTCTTGAAGCTTTTAAAATGCTCTCTAGAATTTTCAAAATCCATGGCCACATGTTTACAATTTCATGTAAAAAAATGGCTAAAATTCCAGTTGAAATTTTTTCAAAGTCCCTTAAAAATTTTCCAATTTTGTCCCAATTCTTCCCATTCCCATTGAAACTTTTCAAATCCCTCTCAGAATTGTAGAAATTCTGTTAAAGCTTTTAAAATTCTCTCTAGAATTTTCAAAATCCATGTCCACATGTTTACAATTTCACATAAAAAAATGGCTAAAATTCCAGTTGAAATTTTTTCAAAGTCCCTTAAAAATTTTCCAATTTTTGTCCCAATTCTTCCCATTCCCATTGAAACTTTTCAAATCCCTCTCAAAATTGTTGAAATTCTGTTGAAGCTTTCAAAATGCTCTCTAGAATTTTCAAAATCCATGGCCACATGTTTACAATTTCACATCAAAAAATGGCTAAAATTCCAGTTGAAATTTTTTCAAAGTCCCTTAAAAATTTTCCAATTTTTGTCCCAATTCTTCCCATTCCCATTGAAACTTTTCAAATCCCTCTCAAAATTGTTGAAATTCTCTTGAAGCTTTTAAAATTCTCTCTAGAATTTTCAAAATCCATGTCCACATGTTTACAATTTCACGTAAAAAATTGGCTATAATTCCAGTTGAAATTTTTTCAAAGTCCCTTAAAAATTTTCCAATTTTTGTCCCAATTCTTCCCATTCCCATTGAAACTTTTCAAATCCCTCTCAAAATTGTAGAAATTCTTTAAAGCTTTTAAAATTCTCTCTAGAATTTTCAAAATCCATGTCCACATGTTTACAATTTCACGTCAAAAAATGGCTAAAATTCCAGTTGAAATTTTTTCAAAGTCCCTTAAAAGTTTTCCAATTTTTGTCCCAATTCTTCCCATTCCCATTGAGACTTTTCAAATCCCTCTCAAAATTGTTGAAATTCTCTTGAAGCTTTTAAAATTCTCTCTAGAATTTTCAAAATCCATGGCCACATGTTTACAATTTCACGTCAAAAAATGGCTAAAATTCCAGTTGAAATTTTTTCAAAGTCCCTTCAAAATTTTCCAATTTTTCTCCCAATTCTTCCCATTCCCATTGAAACTTTTCAAATCCCTCTCAAAATTGTTGAAATTCTGTTGAAGCTTTTAAAATTCTCTCTAGAATTTTCAAAATCCATGGCCACATGTTTACAATTTCACATAAAAAATTGCTAAAATTCCAGTTGAAATTTTTTCAAAGTCCCTTCAAAATTTTCCAATTTTTGTCCCAATTCTTCCCATTCCCATTGAAACTTTTCAAATCCCTCTCCAAATTGTTGAAATTCTCTTGAACCTTTTAAAATTCTCTCTAGAATTTCCAAAATCCATGGCCACATGTTTACAATTTCACGTCAAAAAATGGCTAAAATTCCAGTTGAAATTTTTCCAAGTCCCTTAAAAATTTTCCAATTTTTGTCCCAATTCTTCCCATTCCCATTGAAACTTTTCAAATCCCTCTCCAAATTGTTGAAATTCTCTTGAAGCTTTTAAAATTCTCTCTAGAATTTTCAAAATCCATGGCCACATGTTTACAATTTCACGTCAAAAAATGGCTAAAATTCCAGTTGAAATTTTTTCAAAGTCCCTTCAAAATTTTCCAATTTTTGTCCCAATTCTTCCCATTCCCATTGAAACTTTTCAAATCCCTCTCAAAATTGTTGAAATTCTGTTGAAGCTTTTAAAATTCTCTCTAGAATTTTCAAAATCCATGTCCACATGTTTACAATTTCACGTCAAAAAATGGCTAAAATTCCAGTTGAAATTTTTTCAAAGTCCCTTAAAAATTTTCCAATTTTTGTCCCAATTCTTCCCATTCCCATTGAAACTTTTCAAATCCCTCTCAAAATTGTTGAAATTCTCTTGAAGCTTTTAAAATTCTCTCTAGAATTTTCAAAATCCATGTCCACATGTTTACAATTTCACATAAAAAAATGGCTAAAATTCCAGTTGAAATTTTTTCAAAGTCCCTTAAAAATTTTCCAATTTTTGTCCCAATTCTTCCCATTCCCATTGAAACTTTTCAAATCCCTCTCCAAATTGTTGAAATTCTCTTGAAGCTTTTAAAATTCTCTCTAGAATTTTCAAAATCCATGTCCACATGTTTACAATTTCACGTCAAAAAATGGCTAAAATTCCAGTTGAAATTTTTTCAAAGTCCCTTAAAAATTTTCCAATTTTTGTCCCAATTCTTCCCATTCCCATTGAAACTTTTCAAATCCCTCTCAAAATTGTTGAAATTCTCTTGAAGCTTTTAAAATTCTCTCTAGAATTTTCAAAATCCATGGCCACATGTTTACAATTTCACATCAAAAAATGGCTAAAATTCCAGTTGAAATTTTTTCAAAGTCCCTTCAAAATTTTCCAATTTTTCTCCCAATTCTTCCCATTCCCATTGAAACTTTTCAAATCCCTCTCAAAATTGTTGAAATTCTCTTGAAGCTTTTAAAATTCTCTCTAGAATTTTCAAAATCCATGTCCACATGTTTACAATTTCACGTCAAAAAATGGCTAAAATTCCAGTTGAAATTTTTTCAAAGTCCCTTAAAAATTTTCCAATTTTTGTCCCAATTCTTCCCATTCCCATTGAAACTTTTCAAATCCCTCTCAAAATTGTTGAAATTCTCTTGAAGCTTTTAAAATTCTCTCTAGAATTTTCAAAATCCATGTCCACATGTTTACAATTTCACGTCAAAAAATGGCTAAAATTCCAGTTGAAATTTTTTCAAAGTCCCTTAAAAGTTTTCCAATTTTTGTCCCAATTCTTCCCATTCCCATTGAAACTTTTCAAATCCCTCTCAAAATTGTTGAAATTCTCTTGAAGCTTTTAAAATTTTCTCTAGAATTTTCAAAATCCACGTCCACATGTTTACAATTTCACGTCAAAAAATGGCTAAAATTCCAGTTGAAATTTTTTCAAAGTCCCTTAAAAATTTTCCAATTTTTGTCCCAATTCTTCCCATTCCCATTGAAACTTTTCAAATCCCTCTCAAAATTGTTGAAATTCTCTTGAAGCTTTTAAAATTCTCTCTAGAATTTTCAAAATCCATGGCCACATGTTTACAATTTCACGTCAAAAAATGGCTAAAATTCCAGTTGAAATTTTTTCAAAGTCCCTTAAAAATTTTCCAATTTTTGTCCCAATTCTTCCCATTCCCATTGAAACTTTTCAAATCCCTCTCAAAATTGTTGAAATTCTGTTGAAGCTTTTAAAATTCTCTCTAGAATTTTCAAAATCCATGGCCACATGTTTACAATTTCACATAAAAAAATTGCTAAAATTCCAGTTGAAATTTTTTCAAAGTCCCTTAAAAATTTTCCAATTTTTGTCCCAATTCTTCCCATTCCCATTGAAACTTTTCAAATCCCTCTCAAAATTGTTAAAATTCTCTTGAAGCTTTTAAAATTCTCTCTAGAATTTTCAAAATCCATGTCCACATGTTTACAATTTCACGTCAAAAAATGGCTAAAATTCCAGTTGAAATTTTTTCAAAGTCCCTTAAAAATTTTCCAATTTTTGTCCCAATTCTTCCCATTCCCATTGAAACTTTTCAAATCCCTCTCCAAATTGTTGAAATTCTCTTGAAGCTTTTAAAATTCTCTCTAGAATTTTCAAAATCCATGTCCACATGTTTACAATTTCACGTCAAAAAATGGCTAAAATTCCAGTTGAAATTTTTTCAAAGTCCCTTAAAAGTTTTCCAATTTTTGTCCCAATTCTTCCCATTCCCATTGAGACTTTTCAAATCCCTCTCAAAATTGTTGAAATTCTCTTGAAGCTTTTAAAATTCTCTCTAGAATTTTCAAAATCCATGTCCACATGTTTACAATTTCACGTCAAAAAATGGCTAAAATTCCAGTTGAAATTTTTTCAAAGTCCCTTAAAAATTTTCCAATTTTTGTCCCAATTCTTCCCATTCCCATTGAAACTTTTCAAATCCCTCTCAAAATTGTTGAAATTCTGTTGAAGCTTTTAAAATTCTCTCTAGAATTTTCAAAATCCATGGCCACATGTTTACAATTTCACGTCAAAAAATGGCTAAAATTCCAGTTGAAATTTTTTCAAAGTCCCTTAAAAATTTTCCAATTTTTGTCCCAATTCTTCCCATTCCCATTGAAACTTTTCAAATCCCTCTCAAAATTGTTGAAATTCTCTTGAAGCTTTTAAAATGCTCTCTAGAATTTTCAAAATCCATGTCCACATGTTTACAATTTCACGTCAAAAAATGGCTAAAATTCCAGTTGAAATTTTTTCAAAGTCCCTTAAAAATTTTCCAATTTTTGTCCCAATTCTTCCCATTCCCATTGAAACTTTTCAAATCCCTCTCAAAATTGTTGAAATTCTCTTGAAGCTTTTAAAATTCTCTCTAGAATTTTCAAAATCCATGTCCACATGTTTACAATTTCACGTCAAAAAATGGCTAAAATTCCAGTTGAAATTTTTTCAAAGTCCCTTAAAAGTTTTCCAATTTTTGTCCCAATTCTTCCCATTCCCATTGAAACTTTTCAAATCCCTCTCAAAATTGTTGAAATTCTCTTGAAGCTTTTAAAATTTTCTCTAGAATTTTCAAAATCCATGGGCACATGTTTACAATTTCACGTCAAAAAATGGCTAAAATTCCAGTTGAAATTTTTTCAAAGTCCCTTAAAAATTTTCCAATTTTTGTCCCAATTCTTCCCATTCCCATTGAAACTTTTCAAATCCCTCTCAAAATTGTTGAAATTCTCTTGAAGCTTTTAAAATGCTCTCTAGAATTTTCAAAATCCATGTCCACATGTTTACAATTTCACGTCAAAAAATGGCTAAAATTCCAGTTGAAATTTTTTCAAAGTCCCTTAAAAATTTTCCAATTTTTGTCCCAATTCTTCCCATTCCCATTGAAACTTTTCAAATCCCTCTCAAAATTGTTGAAATTCTCTTGAAGCTTTTAAAATTCTCTCTAGAATTTTCAAAATCCATGTCCACATGTTTACAATTTCACGTCAAAAAATGGCTAAAATTCCAGTTGAAATTTTTTCAAAGTCCCTTAAAAGTTTTCCAATTTTTGTCCCAATTCTTCCCATTCCCATTGAAACTTTTCAAATCCCTCTCAAAATTGTTGAAATTCTCTTGAAGCTTTTAAAATTTTCTCTAGAATTTTCAAAATCCATGGGCACATGTTTACAATTTCACGTCAAAAAATGGCTAAAATTCCAGTTGAAATTTTTTCAAAGTCCCTTAAAAATTTTCCAATTTTTGTCCCAATTCTTCCCATTCCCATTGAAACTTTTCAAATCCCTCTCAAAATTGTTGAAATTCTCTTGAAGCTTTTAAAATTCTCTCTAGAATTTTCAAAATCCATGGCCACATGTTTACAATTTCACGTCAAAAAATGGCTAAAATTCCAGTTGAAATTTTTTCAAAGTCCCTTAAAAATTTTCCAATTTTTGTCCCAATTCTTCCCATTCCCATTGAAACTTTTCAAATCCCTCTCAAAATTGTTGAAATTCTGTTGAAGCTTTTAAAATTCTCTCTAGAATTTTCAAAATCCATGGCCACATGTTTACAATTTCATGTAAAAAAATGGCTAAAATTCCAGTTGAAATTTTTTCAAAGTCCCTTAAAAATTTTCCAATTTTTGTCCCAATTCTTCCCATTCCCATTGAAACTTTTCAAATCCCTCTCCAAATTGTTAAAATTCTCTTGAAGCTTTTAAAATTCTCTCTAGAATTTTCAAAATCCATGTCCACATGTTTACAATTTCACGTCAAAAAATGGCTAAAATTCCAGTTGAAATTTTTTCAAAGTCCCTTAAAAATTTTCCAATTTTTGTCCCAATTCTTCCCATTCCCATTGAAACTTTTCAAATCCCTCTCAAAATTGTTGAAATTCTCTTGAAGCTTTTAAAATTCTCTCTAGAATTTTCAAAATCCATGGCCACATGTTTACAATTTCACGTCAAAAAATGGCTAAAATTCCAGTTGAAATTTTTTCAAAGTCCCTTAAAAGTTTTCCAATTTTTGTCCCAATTCTTCCCATTCCCATTGAGACTTTTCAAATCCCTCTCAAAATTGTTGAAATTCTGTTGAAGCTTTTAAAATTCTCTCTAGAATTTTCAAAATCCATGGCCACATGTTTACAATTTCACGTCAAAAAATGGCTAAAATTCCAGTTGAAATTTTTTCAAAGTCCCTTAAAAATTTTCCAATTTTTGTCCCAATTCTTCCCATTCCCATTGAAACTTTTCAAATCCCTCTCAAAATTGTTGAAATTCTCTTGAAGCTTTTAAAATTCTCTCTAGAATTTTCAAAATCCATGTCCACATGTTTACAATTTCACGTCAAAAAATGGCTAAAATTCCAGTTGAAATTTTTTCAAAGTCCCTTAAAAATTTTCCAATTTTTGTCCCAATTCTTCCCATTCCCATTGAAACTTTTCAAATCCCTCTCAAAATTGTTGAAATTCTGTTGAAGCTTTTAAAATTCTCTCTAGAATTTTCAAAATCCATGGCCACATGTTTACAATTTCACGTCAAAAAATGGCTAAAATTCCAGTTGAAATTTTTTCAAAGTCCCTTAAAAGTTTTCCAATTTTTGTCCCAATTCTTCCCATTCCCATTGAAACTTTTCAAATCCCTCTCAAAATTGTTGAAATTCTCTTGAAGCTTTTAAAATTTTCTCTAGAATTTTCAAAATCCATGGGCACATGTTTACAATTTCACGTCAAAAAATGGCTAAAATTCCAGTTGAAATTTTTTCAAAGTCCCTTAAAAATTTTCCAATTTTTGTCCCAATTCTTCCCATTCCCATTGAAACTTTTCAAATCCCTCTCAAAATTGTTGAAATTCTCTTGAAGCTTTTAAAATTCTCTCTAGAATTTTCAAAATCCATGGCCACATGTTTACAATTTCACGTCAAAAAATGGCTAAAATTCCAGTTGAAATTTTTTCAAAGTCCCTTAAAAATTTTCCAATTTTTGTCCCAATTCTTCCCATTCCCATTGAAACTTTTCAAATCCCTCTCAAAATTGTTGAAATTCTGTTGAAGCTTTTAAAATTCTCTCTAGAATTTTCAAAATCCATGGCCACATGTTTACAATTTCATGTAAAAAAATGGCTAAAATTCCAGTTGAAATTTTTTCAAAGTCCCTTAAAAATTTTCCAATTTTTGTCCCAATTCTTCCCATTCCCATTGAAACTTTTCAAATCCCTCTCAAAATTGTTAAAATTCTCTTGAAGCTTTTAAAATTCTCTCTAGAATTTTCAAAATCCATGTCCACATGTTTACAATTTCACGTCAAAAAATGGCTAAAATTCCAGTTGAAATTTTTTCAAAGTCCCTTAAAAATTTTCCAATTTTTGTCCCAATTCTTCCCATTCCCATTGAAACTTTTCAAATCCCTCTCAAAATTGTTGAAATTCTCTTGAAGCTTTTAAAATTCTCTCTAGAATTTTCAAAATCCATGGCCACATGTTTACAATTTCACATAAAAAAATGGCTAAAATTCCAGTTGAAATTTTTTCAAAGTCCCTTAAAAGTTTTCCAATTTTTGTCCCAATTCTTCCCATTCCCATTGAGACTTTTCAAATCCCTCTCAAAATTGTTGAAATTCTGTTGAAGCTTTTAAAATTCTCTCTAGAATTTTCAAAATCCATGGCCACATGTTTACAATTTCACGTCAAAAAATGGCTAAAATTCCAGTTGAAATTTTTTCAAAGTCCCTTAAAAATTTTACAATTTTTGTCCCAATTCTTCCCATTCCCATTGAAACTTTTCAAATCCCTCTCAAAATTGTTGAAATTCTCTTGAAGCTTTTAAAATGCTCTCTAGAATTTTCAAAATCCATGGCCACATGTTTACAATTTCACGTCAAAAAATGGCTAAAATTCCAGTTGAAATTTTTTCAAAGTCCCTTAAAAATTTTCCAATTTTTGTCCCAATTCTTCCCATTCCCATTGAAACTTTTCAAATCCCTCTCAAAATTGTTGAAATTCTGTTGAAGCTTTTAAAATTCTCTCTAGAATTTTCAAAATCCATGGCCACATGTTTACAATTTCATGTCAAAAAATGGCTAAAATTCCAGTTGAAATTTTTTCAAAGTCCCTTCAAAATTTTCCAATTTTTGTCCCAATTCTTCCCATTCCCATTGAAACTTTTCAAATCCCTCTCAAAATTGTTGAAATTCTCTTGAAGCTTTTAAAATTCTCTCTAGAATTTTCAAAATCCATGGCCACATGTTTACAATTTCACGTCAAAAAATGGCTAAAATTCCAGTTGAAATTTTTTCAAAGTCCCTTAAAAATTTTCCAATTTTTGTCCCAATTCTTCCCATTCCCATTGAAACTTTTCAAATCCCTCTCCAAATTGTTGAAATTCTCTTGAAGCTTTTAAAATTCTCTCTAGAATTTTCAAAATCCATGGCCACATGTTTACAATTTCACGTCAAAAAATGGCTAAAATTCCAGTTGAAATTTTTCCAAGTCCCTTAAAAATTTTCCAATTTTTGTCCCAATTCTTCCCATTCCCATTGAAACTTTTCAAATCCCTCTCAAAATTGTTGAAATTCTCTTGAAGCTTTTAAAATTCTCTCTAGAATTTTCAAAATCCATGGCCACATGTTTACAATTTCACGTCAAAAAATGGCTAAAATTCCAGTTGAAATTTTTTCAAAGTCCCTTAAAAATTTTCCAATTTTTGTCCCAATTCTTCCCATTCCCATTGAAACTTTTCAAATCCCTCTCCAAATTGTTGAAATTCTCTTGAAGCTTTTAAAATTCTCTCTAGAATTTTCAAAATCCATGGCCACATGTTTACAATTTCACATAAAAAAATGGCTAAAATTCCAGTTGAAATTTTTTCAAAGTCCCTTAAAAATTTTCCAATTTTTGTCCCAATTCTTCCCATTCCCATTGAAACTTTTCAAATCCCTCTCAAAATTGTTGAAATTCTGTTGAAGCTTTTAAAATTCTCTCTAGAATTTTCAAAATCCATGTCCACATGTTTACAATTTCACGTCAAAAAATGGCTAAAATTCCAGTTGAAATTTTTTCAAAGTCCCTTAAAAATTTTCCAATTTTTGTCCCAATTCTTCCCATTCCCATTGAAACTTTTCAAATCCCTCTCAAAATTGTTGAAATTCTCTTGAAGCTTTTAAAATTCTCTCTAGAATTTTCAAAATCCATGGCCACATGTTTACAATTTCACATCAAAAAATGGCTAAAATTCCAGTTGAAATTTTTTCAAAGTCCCTTAAAAATTTTCCAATTTTTGTCCCAATTCTTCCCATTCCCATTGAAACTTTTCAAATCCCTCTCAAAATTGTTGAAATTCTCTTGAAGCTTTTAAAATTCTCTCTAGAATTTTCAAAATCCATGTCCACATGTTTACAATTTCACGTCAAAAAATGGCTAAAATTCCAGTTGAAATTTTTTCAAAGTCCCTTAAAAATTTTCCAATTTTTGTCCCAATTCTTCCCATTCCCATTGAAACTTTTCAAATCCCTCTCAAAATTGTTGAAATTCTCTTGAAGCTTTTAAAATTCTCTCTAGAATTTTCAAAATCCATGTCCACATGTTTACAATTTCACGTCAAAAAATGGCTAAAATTCCAGTTGAAATTTTTTCAAAGTCCCTTAAAAGTTTTCCAATTTTTGTCCCAATTCTTCCCATTCCCATTGAAACTTTTCAAATCCCTCTCAAAATTGTTGAAATTCTCTTGAAGCTTTTAAAATTTTCTCTAGAATTTTCAAAATCCATGGGCACATGTTTACAATTTCACGTCAAAAAATGGCTAAAATTCCAGTTGAAATTTTTTCAAAGTCCCTTAAAAATTTTCCAATTTTTGTCCCAATTCTTCCCATTCCCATTGAAACTTTTCAAATCCCTCTCCAAATTGTTGAAATTCTGTTGAAGCTTTTAAAATTCTCTCTAGAATTTTCAAAATCCATGGCCACATGTTTACAATTTCACGTCAAAAAATGGCTAAAATTCCAGTTGAAATTTTTTCAAAGTCCCTTAAAAATTTTCCAATTTTTGTCCCAATTCTTCCCATTCCCATTGAAACTTTTCAAATCCCTCTCAAAATTGTTGAAATTCTGTTGAAGCTTTTAAAATTCTCTCTAGAATTTTCAAAATCCATGTCCACATGTTTACAATTTCACGTCAAAAAATGGCTAAAATTCCAGTTGAAATTTTTTCAAAGTCCCTTAAAAATTTTCCAATTTTTGTCCCAATTCTTCCCATTCCCATTGAAACTTTTCAAATCCCTCTCCAAATTGTTGAAATTCTGTTGAAGCTTTCAAAATGCTCTCTAGAATTTTCAAAATCCATGGCCACATGTTTACAATTTCACATCAAAAAATGGCTAAAATTCCAGTTGAAATTTTTTCAAAGTCCCTTAAAAATTTTCCAATTTTTGTCCCAATTCTTCCCATTCCCATTGAAACTTTTCAAATCCCTCTCAAAATTGTTGAAATTCTCTTGAAGCTTTTAAAATTCTCTCTAGAATTTTCAAAATCCATGTCCACATGTTTACAATTTCACGTAAAAAATTGGCTATAATTCCAGTTGATATTTTTTCAAAGTCCCTTAAAAATTTTCCAATTTTTGTCCCAATTCTTCCCATTCCCATTGAAACTTTTCAAATCCCTCTCAAAATTGTAGAAATTCTTTAAAGCTTTTAAAATTCTCTCTAGAATTTTCAAAATCCATGTCCACATGTTTACAATTTCACGTCAAAAAATGGCTAAAATTCCAGTTGAAATTTTTTCAAAGTCCCTTAAAAGTTTTCCAATTTTTGTCCCAATTCTTCCCATTCCCATTGAGACTTTTCAAATCCCTCTCAAAATTGTTGAAATTCTCTTGAAGCTTTTAAAATTCTCTCTAGAATTTTCAAAATCCATGGCCACATGTTTACAATTTCACGTCAAAAAATGGCTAAAATTCCAGTTGAAATTTTTTCAAAGTCCCTTAAAAATTTTCCAATTTTTGTCCCAATTCTTCCCATTCCCATTGAAACTTTTCAAATCCCTCTCAAAATTGTTGAAATTCTCTTGAAGCTTTTAAAATTTTCTCTAGAATTTTCAAAATCCATGTCCACATGTTTACAATTTCACATAAAAAAATTGCTAAAATTCCAGTTGAAATTTTTTCAAAGTCCCTTCAAAATTTTCCAATTTTTGTCCCAATTCTTCCCATTCCCATTGAAACTTTTCAAATCCCTCTCAAAATTGTTGAAATTCTCTTGAAGCTTTTAAAATTCTCTCTAGAATTTTCAAAATCCATGGCCACATGTTTACAATTTCACGTCAAAAAATGGCTAAAATTCCAGTTGAAATTTTTTCAAAGTCCCTTAAAAATTTTCCAATTTTTGTCCCAATTCTTCCCATTCCCATTGAAACTTTTCAAATCCCTCTCAAAATTGTTGAAATTCTCTTGAAGCTTTTAAAATTCTCTCTAGAATTTTCAAAATCCATGGCCACATGTTTACAATTTCACGTCAAAAAATGGCTAAAATTCCAGTTGAAATTTTTTCAAAGTCCCTTCAAAATTTTCCAATTTTTCTCCCAATTCTTCCCATTCCCATTGAAACTTTTCAAATCCCTCTCAAAATTGTTGAAATTCTCTTGAAGCTTTTAAAATTCTCTCTAGAATTTTCAAAATCCATGTCCACATGTTTACAATTTCACATAAAAAAATGGCTAAAATTCCAGTTGAAATTTTTTCAAAGTCCCTTAAAAGTTTTCCAATTTTTGTCCCAATTCTTCCCATTCCCATTGAAACTTTTCAAATCCCTCTCAAAATTGTTGAAATTCTCTTGAAGCTTTTAAAATTTTCTCTAGAATTTTCAAAATCCATGGGCACATGTTTACAATTTCACGTCAAAAAATGGCTAAAATTCCAGTTGAAATTTTTTCAAAGTCCCTTAAAAATTTTCCAATTTTTGTCCCAATTCTTCCCATTCCCATTGAAACTTTTCAAATCCCTCTCAAAATTGTTGAAATTCTCTTGAAGCTTTTAAAATTCTCTCTAGAATTTTCAAAATCCATGGCCACATGTTTACAATTTCATGTAAAAAAATGGCTAAAATTCCAGTTGAAATTTTTTCAAAGTCCCTTAAAAATTTTCCAATTTTTGTCCCAATTCTTCCCATTCCCATTGAAACTTTTCAAATCCCTCTCAAAATTGTTAAAATTCTCTTGAAGCTTTTAAAATTCTCTCTAGAATTTTCAAAATCCATGTCCACATGTTTACAATTTCACGTCAAAAAATGGCTAAAATTCCAGTTGAAATTTTTTCAAAGTCCCTTAAAAATTTTCCAATTTTTGTCCCAATTCTTCCCATTCCCATTGAAACTTTTCAAATCCCTCTCCAAATTGTTGAAATTCTCTTGAAGCTTTTAAAATTCTCTCTAGAATTTTCAAAATCCATGGCCACATGTTTACAATTTCACGTCAAAAAATGGCTAAAATTCCAGTTGAAATTTTTTCAAAGTCCCTTAAAAGTTTTCCAATTTTTGTCCCAATTCTTCCCATTCCCATTGAGACTTTTCAAATCCCTCTCAAAATTGTTGAAATTCTCTTGAAGCTTTTAAAATTCTCTCTAGAATTTTCAAAATCCATGGCCACATGTTTACAATTTCACGTCAAAAAATGGCTAAAATTCCAGTTGAAATTTTTTCAAAGTCCCTTAAAAGTTTTCCAATTTTTGTCCCAATTCTTCCCATTCCCATTGAAACTTTTCAAATCCCTCTCAAAATTGTTGAAATTCTCTTGAAGCTTTTAAAATTCTCTCTAGAATTTTCAAAATCCATGGCCACATGTTTACAATTTCACGTCAAAAAATGGCTAAAATTCCAGTTGAAATTTTTTCAAAGTCCCTTAAAAATTTTCCAATTTTTGTCCCAATTCTTCCCATTCCCATTGAAACTTTTCAAATCCCTCTCCAAATTGTTGAAATTCTCTTGAAGCTTTTAAAATTCTCTCTAGAATTTTCAAAATCCATGGCCACATGTTTACAATTTCACGTCAAAAAATGGCTAAAATTCCAGTTGAAATTTTTCCAAGTCCCTTAAAAATTTTCCAATTTTTGTCCCAATTCTTCCCATTCCCATTGAAACTTTTCAAATCCCTCTCCAAATTGTTGAAATTCTCTTGAAGCTTTTAAAATTCTCTCTAGAATTTTCAAAATCCATGGCCACATGTTTACAATTTCACGTCAAAAAATGGCTAAAATTCCAGTTGAAATTTTTTCAAAGTCCCTTAAAAATTTTCCAATTTTTGTCCCAATTCTTCCCATTCCCATTGAAACTTTTCAAATCCCTCTCCAAATTGTTGAAATTCTCTTGAAGCTTTTAAAATTCTCTCTAGAATTTTCAAAATCCATGGCCACATGTTTACAATTTCACATTAAAAAATTGCTAAAATTCCAGTTGAAATTTTTTCAAAGTCCCTTAAAAATTTTCCAATTTTTGTCCCAATTCTTCCCATTCCCATTGAAACTTTTCAAATCCCTCTCAAAATTGTTGAAATTCTGTTGAAGCTTTTAAAATTCTCTCTAGAATTTTCAAAATCCATGTCCACATGTTTACAATTTCACGTCAAAAAATGGCTAAAATTCCAGTTGAAATTTTTTCAAAGTCCCTTCAAAATTTTCCAATTTTTGTCCCAATTCTTCCCATTCCCATTGAAACTTTTCAAATCCCTCTCAAAATTGTTGAAATTCTCTTGAAGCTTTTAAAATTCTCTCTAGAATTTTCAAAATCCATGGCCACATGTTTACAATTTCACATCAAAAAATGGCTAAAATTCCAGTTGAAATTTTTTCAAAGTCCCTTAAAAATTTTCCAATTTTTGTCCCAATTCTTCCCATTCCCATTGAAACTTTTCAAATCCCTCTCAAAATTGTTGAAATTCTCTTGAAGCTTTTAAAATTCTCTCTAGAATTTTCAAAATCCATGTCCACATGTTTACAATTTCACGTCAAAAAATGGCTAAAATTCCAGTTGAAATTTTTTCAAAGTCCCTTAAAAATTTTCCAATTTTTGTCCCAATTCTTCCCATTCCCATTGAAACTTTTCAAATCCCTCTCAAAATTGTTGAAATTCTCTTGAAGCTTTTAAAATTCTCTCTAGAATTTTCAAAATCCATGTCCACATGTTTACAATTTCACGTCAAAAAATGGCTAAAATTCCAGTTGAAATTTTTTCAAAGTCCCTTAAAAGTTTTCCAATTTTTGTCCCAATTCTTCCCATTCCCATTGAAACTTTTCAAATCCCTCTCAAAATTGTTGAAATTCTCTTGAAGCTTTTAAAATTTTCTCTAGAATTTTCAAAATCCATGGGCACATGTTTACAATTTCACGTCAAAAAATGGCTAAAATTCCAGTTGAAATTTTTTCAAAGTCCCTTAAAAATTTTCCAATTTTTGTCCCAATTCTTCCCATTCCCATTGAAACTTTTCAAATCCCTCTCCAAATTGTTGAAATTCTGTTGAAGCTTTTAAAATTCTCTCTAGAATTTTCAAAATCCATGGCCACATGTTTACAATTTCACGTCAAAAAATGGCTAAAATTCCAGTTGAAATTTTTTCAAAGTCCCTTAAAAATTTTCCAATTTTTGTCCCAATTCTTCCCATTCCCATTGAAACTTTTCAAATCCCTCTCAAAATTGTTGAAATTCTGTTGAAGCTTTTAAAATTCTCTCTAGAATTTTCAAAATCCATGTCCACATGTTTACAATTTCACGTCAAAAAATGGCTAAAATTCCAGTTGAAATTTTTTCAAAGTCCCTTAAAAATTTTCCAATTTTTGTCCCAATTCTTCCCATTCCCATTGAAACTTTTCAAATCCCTCTCCAAATTGTTGAAATTCTGTTGAAGCTTTCAAAATGCTCTCTAGAATTTTCAAAATCCATGGCCACATGTTTACAATTTCACATCAAAAAATGGCTAAAATTCCAGTTGAAATTTTTTCAAAGTCCCTTAAAAATTTTCCAATTTTTGTCCCAATTCTTCCCATTCCCATTGAAACTTTTCAAATCCCTCTCAAAATTGTTGAAATTCTCTTGAAGCTTTTAAAATTCTCTCTAGAATTTTCAAAATCCATGTCCACATGTTTACAATTTCACGTAAAAAATTGGCTATAATTCCAGTTGATATTTTTTCAAAGTCCCTTAAAAATTTTCCAATTTTTGTCCCAATTCTTCCCATTCCCATTGAAACTTTTCAAATCCCTCTCAAAATTGTAGAAATTCTTTAAAGCTTTTAAAATTCTCTCTAGAATTTTCAAAATCCATGTCCACATGTTTACAATTTCACGTCAAAAAATGGCTAAAATTCCAGTTGAAATTTTTTCAAAGTCCCTTAAAAGTTTTCCAATTTTTGTCCCAATTCTTCCCATTCCCATTGAGACTTTTCAAATCCCTCTCAAAATTGTTGAAATTCTCTTGAAGCTTTTAAAATTCTCTCTAGAATTTTCAAAATCCATGGCCACATGTTTACAATTTCACGTCAAAAAATGGCTAAAATTCCAGTTGAAATTTTTTCAAAGTCCCTTAAAAATTTTCCAATTTTTGTCCCAATTCTTCCCATTCCCATTGAAACTTTTCAAATCCCTCTCAAAATTGTTGAAATTCTCTTGAAGCTTTTAAAATTTTCTCTAGAATTTTCAAAATCCATGTCCACATGTTTACAATTTCACATAAAAAAATTGCTAAAATTCCAGTTGAAATTTTTTCAAAGTCCCTTCAAAATTTTCCAATTTTTGTCCCAATTCTTCCCATTCCCATTGAAACTTTTCAAATCCCTCTCAAAATTGTTGAAATTCTCTTGAAGCTTTTAAAATTCTCTCTAGAATTTTCAAAATCCATGGCCACATGTTTACAATTTCACGTCAAAAAATGGCTAAAATTCCAGTTGAAATTTTTTCAAAGTCCCTTAAAAATTTTCCAATTTTTGTCCCAATTCTTCCCATTCCCATTGAAACTTTTCAAATCCCTCTCAAAATTGTTGAAATTCTCTTGAAGCTTTTAAAATTCTCTCTAGAATTTTCAAAATCCATGGCCACATGTTTACAATTTCACGTCAAAAAATGGCTAAAATTCCAGTTGAAATTTTTTCAAAGTCCCTTCAAAATTTTCCAATTTTTCTCCCAATTCTTCCCATTCCCATTGAAACTTTTCAAATCCCTCTCAAAATTGTTGAAATTCTCTTGAAGCTTTTAAAATTCTCTCTAGAATTTTCAAAATCCATGTCCACATGTTTACAATTTCACATAAAAAAATGGCTAAAATTCCAGTTGAAATTTTTTCAAAGTCCCTTAAAAGTTTTCCAATTTTTGTCCCAATTCTTCCCATTCCCATTGAAACTTTTCAAATCCCTCTCAAAATTGTTGAAATTCTCTTGAAGCTTTTAAAATTTTCTCTAGAATTTTCAAAATCCATGGGCACATGTTTACAATTTCACGTCAAAAAATGGCTAAAATTCCAGTTGAAATTTTTTCAAAGTCCCTTAAAAATTTTCCAATTTTTGTCCCAATTCTTCCCATTCCCATTGAAACTTTTCAAATCCCTCTCAAAATTGTTGAAATTCTCTTGAAGCTTTTAAAATTCTCTCTAGAATTTTCAAAATCCATGGCCACATGTTTACAATTTCATGTAAAAAAATGGCTAAAATTCCAGTTGAAATTTTTTCAAAGTCCCTTAAAAATTTTCCAATTTTTGTCCCAATTCTTCCCATTCCCATTGAAACTTTTCAAATCCCTCTCAAAATTGTTAAAATTCTCTTGAAGCTTTTAAAATTCTCTCTAGAATTTTCAAAATCCATGTCCACATGTTTACAATTTCACGTCAAAAAATGGCTAAAATTCCAGTTGAAATTTTTTCAAAGTCCCTTAAAAATTTTCCAATTTTTGTCCCAATTCTTCCCATTCCCATTGAAACTTTTCAAATCCCTCTCCAAATTGTTGAAATTCTCTTGAAGCTTTTAAAATTCTCTCTAGAATTTTCAAAATCCATGGCCACATGTTTACAATTTCACGTCAAAAAATGGCTAAAATTCCAGTTGAAATTTTTTCAAAGTCCCTTAAAAGTTTTCCAATTTTTGTCCCAATTCTTCCCATTCCCATTGAGACTTTTCAAATCCCTCTCAAAATTGTTGAAATTCTCTTGAAGCTTTTAAAATTCTCTCTAGAATTTTCAAAATCCATGGCCACATGTTTACAATTTCACGTCAAAAAATGGCTAAAATTCCAGTTGAAATTTTTTCAAAGTCCCTTAAAAGTTTTCCAATTTTTGTCCCAATTCTTCCCATTCCCATTGAGACTTTTCAAATCCCTCTCAAAATTGTTGAAATTCTCTTGAAGCTTTTAAAATTCTCTCTAGAATTTTCAAAATCCATGGCCACATGTTTACAATTTCACGTCAAAAAATGGCTAAAATTCCAGTTGAAATTTTTTCAAAGTCCCTTAAAAGTTTTCCAATTTTTGTCCCAATTCTTCCCATTCCCATTGAAACTTTTCAAATCCCTCTCAAAATTGTTGAAATTCTCTTGAAGCTTTTAAAATTCTCTCTAGAATTTTCAAAATCCATGGCCACATGTTTACAATTTCACGTCAAAAAATGGCTAAAATTCCAGTTGAAATTTTTTCAAAGTCCCTTAAAAATTTTCCAATTTTTGTCCCAATTCTTCCCATTCCCATTGAAACTTTTCAAATCCCTCTCAAAATTGTTGAAATTCTCTTGAAGCTTTTAAAATGCTCTCTAGAATTTTCAAAATCCATGTCCACATGTTTACAATTTCACGTCAAAAAATGGCTAAAATTCCAGTTGAAATTTTTTCAAAGTCCCTTAAAAATTTTCCAATTTTTGTCCCAATTCTTCCCATTCCCATTGAAACTTTTCAAATCCCTCTCAAAATTGTTGAAATTCTCTTGAAGCTTTTAAAATTCTCTCTCGAATTTTCAAAATCCATGTCCACATGTTTACAATTTCACGTCAAAAAATGGCTAAAATTCCAGTTGAAATTTTTTCAAAGTCCCTTCAAAATTTTCCAATTTTTGTCCCAATTCTTCCCATTCCCATTGAAACTTTTCAAATCCCTCTCCAAATTGTTGAAATTCTCTTGAAGCTTTTAAAATTCTCTCTAGAATTTTCAAAATCCATGGCCACATGTTTACAATTTCACATAAAAAAATGGCTAAAATTCCAGTTGAAATTTTTTCAAAGTCCCTTAAAAGTTTTCCAATTTTTGTCCCAATTCTTCCCATTCCCATTGAGACTTTTCAAATCCCTCTCAAAATTGTTGAAATTCTCTTGAAGCTTTTAAAATTCTCTCTAGAATTTTCAAAATCCATGTCCACATGTTTACAATTTCACGTCAAAAAATGGCTAAAATTCCAGTTGAAATTTTTTCAAAGTCCCTTAAAAATTTTCCAATTTTTGTCCCAATTCTTCCCATTCCCATTGAAACTTTTCAAATCCCTCTCCAAATTGTTGAAATTCTCTTGAAGCTTTTAAAATGCTCTCTAGAATTTTCAAAATCCATGGCCACATGTTTACAATTTCACGTCAAAAAATGGCTAAAATTCCAGTTGAAATTTTTTCAAAGTCCCTTAAAAGTTTTCCAATTTTTGTCCCAATTCTTCCCATTCCCATTGAGACTTTTCAAATCCCTCTCAAAATTGTTGAAATTCTCTTGAAGCTTTTAAAATTCTCTCTAGAATTTTCAAAATCCATGGCCACATGTTTACAATTTCACGTCAAAAAATGGCTAAAATTCCAGTTGAAATTTTTTCAAAGTCCCTTAAAAGTTTTCCAATTTTTGTCCCAATTCTTCCCATTCCCATTGAAACTTTTCAAATCCCTCTCAAAATTGTTGAAATTCTCTTGAAGCTTTTAAAATTCTCTCTAGAATTTTCAAAATCCATGGCCACATGTTTACAATTTCACGTCAAAAAATGGCTAAAATTCCAGTTGAAATTTTTTCAAAGTCCCTTAAAAATTTTCCAATTTTTGTCCCAATTCTTCCCATTCCCATTGAAACTTTTCAAATCCCTCTCAAAATTGTTGAAATTCTCTTGAAGCTTTTAAAATGCTCTCTAGAATTTTCAAAATCCATGTCCACATGTTTACAATTTCACGTCAAAAAATGGCTAAAATTCCAGTTGAAATTTTTTCAAAGTCCCTTAAAAATTTTCCAATTTTTGTCCCAATTCTTCCCATTCCCATTGAAACTTTTCAAATCCCTCTCAAAATTGTTGAAATTCTCTTGAAGCTTTTAAAATTCTCTCTAGAATTTTCAAAATCCATGTCCACATGTTTACAATTTCACATAAAAAAATTGCTAAAATTCCAGTTGAAATTTTTTCAAAGTCCCTTCAAAATTTTCCAATTTTTCTCCCAATTCTTCCCATTCCCATTGAAACTTTTCAAATCCCTCTCCAAATTGTTGAAATTCTCTTGAAGCTTTTAAAATTCTCTCTAGAATTTTCAAAATCCATGGCCACATGTTTACAATTTCACATAAAAAAATGGCTAAAATTCCAGTTGAAATTTTTTCAAAGTCCCTTAAAAGTTTTCCAATTTTTGTCCCAATTCTTCCCATTCCCATTGAGACTTTTCAAATCCCTCTCAAAATTGTTGAAATTCTCTTGAAGCTTTTAAAATTCTCTCTAGAATTTTCAAAATCCATGGCCACATGTTTACAATTTCACGTCAAAAAATGGCTAAAATTCCAGTTGAAATTTTTTCAAAGTCCCTTAAAAATTTTCCAATTTTTGTCCCAATTCTTCCCATTCCCATTGAAACTTTTCAAATCCCTCTCAAAATTGTTGAAATTCTCTTGAAGCTTTTAAAATGCTCTCTAGAATTTTCAAAATCCATGTCCACATGTTTACAATTTCACGTCAAAAAATGGCTAAAATTCCAGTTGAAATTTTTTCAAAGTCCCTTAAAAATTTTCCAATTTTTGTCCCAATTCTTCCCATTCCCATTGAAACTTTTCAAATCCCTCTCAAAATTGTTGAAATTCTGTTGAAGCTTTTAAAATTCTCTCTAGAATTTTCAAAATCCATGGCCACATGTTTACAATTTCACGTCAAAAAATGGCTAAAATTCCAGTTGAAATTTTTTCAAAGTCCCTTAAAAATTTTCCAATTTTTGTCCCAATTCTTCCCATTCCCATTGAAACTTTTCAAATCCCTCTCAAAATTGTTGAAATTCTCTTGAAGCTTTTAAAATTCTCTCTAGAATTTTCAAAATCCATGTCCACATGTTTACAATTTCACGTCAAAAAATGGCTAAAATTCCAGTTGAAATTTTTTCAAAGTCCCTTCAAAATTTTCCAATTTTTCTCCCAATTCTTCCCATTCCCATTGAAACTTTTCAAATCCCTCTCAAAATTGTTGAAATTCTCTTGAAGCTTTTAAAATTCTCTCTAGAATTTTCAAAATCCATGGCCACATGTTTACAATTTCACGTCAAAAAATGGCTAAAATTCCAGTTGAAATTTTTTCAAAGTCCCTTAAAAATTTTCCAATTTTTGTCCCAATTCTTCCCATTCCCATTGAAACTTTTCAAATCCCTCTCAAAATTGTTGAAATTCTGTTGAAGCTTTTAAAATTCTCTCTAGAATTTTCAAAATCCATGGCCACATGTTTACAATTTCACGTCAAAAAATGGCTAAAATTCCAGTTGAAATTTTTTCAAAGTCCCTTCAAAATTTTCCAATTTTTCTCCCAATTCTTCCCATTCCCATTGAAACTTTTCAAATCCCTCTCAAAATTGTTGAAATTCTGTTGAAGCTTTTAAAATTCTCTCTAGAATTTTCAAAATCCATGGCCACATGTTTACAATTTCACGTCAAAAAATGGCTAAAATTCCAGTTGAAATTTTTTCAAAGTCCCTTAAAAATTTTCCAATTTTTGTCCCAATTCTTCCCATTCCCATTGAAACTTTTCAAATCCCTCTCAAAATTGTTGAAATTCTCTTGAAGCTTTTAAAATTCTCTCTAGAATTTTCAAAATCCATGTCCACATGTTTACAATTTCACGTCAAAAAATGGCTAAAATTCCAGTTGAAATTTTTTCAAAGTCCCTTAAAAATTTTCCAATTTTTGTCCCAATTCTTCCCATTCCCATTGAAACTTTTCAAATCCCTCTCCAAATTGTTGAAATTCTCTTGAAGCTTTTAAAATTCTCTCTAGAATTTTCAAAATCCATGTCCACATGTTTACAATTTCACATCAAAAAATGGCTAAAATTCCAGTTGAAATTTTTTCAAAGTCCCTTAAAAATTTTCCAATTTTTGTCCCAATTCTTCCCATTCCCATTGAAACTTTTCAAATCCCTCTCAAAATTGTTGAAATTCTCTTGAAGCTTTTAAAATTCTCTCTAGAATTTTCAAAATCCATGTCCACATGTTTACAATTTCACGTCAAAAAATGGCTAAAATTCCAGTTGAAATTTTTTCAAAGTCCCTTCAAAATTTTCCAATTTTTGTCCCAATTCTTCCCATTCCCATTGAGACTTTTCAAATCCCTCTCAAAATTGTTGAAATTCTCTTGAAGCTTTTAAAATTCTCTCTAGAATTTTCAAAATCCATGTCCACATGTTTACAATTTCACGTCAAAAAATGGCTAAAATTCCAGTTGAAATTTTTTCAAAGTCCCTTAAAAATTTTCCAATTTTTGTCCCAATTCTTCCCATTCCCATTGAAACTTTTCAAATCCCTCTCCAAATTGTTGAAATTCTCTTGAAGCTTTTAAAATGCTCTCTAGAATTTTCAAAATCCATGGCCACATGTTTACAATTTCACGTCAAAAAATGGCTAAAATTCCAGTTGAAATTTTTTCAAAGTCCCTTAAAAGTTTTCCAATTTTTGTCCCAATTCTTCCCATTCCCATTGAGACTTTTCAAATCCCTCTCAAAATTGTTGAAATTCTCTTGAAGCTTTTAAAATTCTCTCTAGAATTTTCAAAATCCATGGCCACATGTTTACAATTTCACGTCAAAAAATGGCTAAAATTCCAGTTGAAATTTTTTCAAAGTCCCTTAAAAGTTTTCCAATTTTTGTCCCAATTCTTCCCATTCCCATTGAAACTTTTCAAATCCCTCTCAAAATTGTTGAAATTCTCTTGAAGCTTTTAAAATTCTCTCTAGAATTTTCAAAATCCATGGCCACATGTTTACAATTTCACGTCAAAAAATGGCTAAAATTCCAGTTGAAATTTTTTCAAAGTCCCTTAAAAATTTTCCAATTTTTGTCCCAATTCTTCCCATTCCCATTGAAACTTTTCAAATCCCTCTCAAAATTGTTGAAATTCTCTTGAAGCTTTTAAAATGCTCTCTAGAATTTTCAAAATCCATGTCCACATGTTTACAATTTCACGTCAAAAAATGGCTAAAATTCCAGTTGAAATTTTTTCAAAGTCCCTTAAAAATTTTCCAATTTTTGTCCCAATTCTTCCCATTCCCATTGAAACTTTTCAAATCCCTCTCAAAATTGTTGAAATTCTCTTGAAGCTTTTAAAATTCTCTCTAGAATTTTCAAAATCCATGTCCACATGTTTACAATTTCACATAAAAAAATTGCTAAAATTCCAGTTGAAATTTTTTCAAAGTCCCTTCAAAATTTTCCAATTTTTCTCCCAATTCTTCCCATTCCCATTGAAACTTTTCAAATCCCTCTCCAAATTGTTGAAATTCTCTTGAAGCTTTTAAAATTCTCTCTAGAATTTTCAAAATCCATGGCCACATGTTTACAATTTCACATAAAAAAATGGCTAAAATTCCAGTTGAAATTTTTTCAAAGTCCCTTAAAAGTTTTCCAATTTTTGTCCCAATTCTTCCCATTCCCATTGAGACTTTTCAAATCCCTCTCAAAATTGTTGAAATTCTCTTGAAGCTTTTAAAATTCTCTCTAGAATTTTCAAAATCCATGGCCACATGTTTACAATTTCACGTCAAAAAATGGCTAAAATTCCAGTTGAAATTTTTTCAAAGTCCCTTAAAAATTTTCCAATTTTTGTCCCAATTCTTCCCATTCCCATTGAAACTTTTCAAATCCCTCTCAAAATTGTTGAAATTCTGTTGAAGCTTTTAAAATGCTCTCTAGAATTTTCAAAATCCATGTCCACATGTTTACAATTTCACGTCAAAAAATGGCTAAAATTCCAGTTGAAATTTTTTCAAAGTCCCTTAAAAATTTTCCAATTTTTGTCCCAATTCTTCCCATTCCCATTGAAACTTTTCAAATCCCTCTCAAAATTGTTGAAATTCTGTTGAAGCTTTTAAAATTCTCTCTAGAATTTTCAAAATCCATGGCCACATGTTTACAATTTCACGTCAAAAAATGGCTAAAATTCCAGTTGAAATTTTTTCAAAGTCCCTTAAAAATTTTCCAATTTTTGTCCCAATTCTTCCCATTCCCATTGAAACTTTTCAAATCCCTCTCAAAATTGTTGAAATTCTCTTGAAGCTTTTAAAATTCTCTCTAGAATTTTCAAAATCCATGTCCACATGTTTACAATTTCACGTCAAAAAATGGCTAAAATTCCAGTTGAAATTTTTTCAAAGTCCCTTCAAAATTTTCCAATTTTTCTCCCAATTCTTCCCATTCCCATTGAAACTTTTCAAATCCCTCTCAAAATTGTTGAAATTCTCTTGAAGCTTTTAAAATTCTCTCTAGAATTTTCAAAATCCATGGCCACATGTTTACAATTTCACGTCAAAAAATGGCTAAAATTCCAGTTGAAATTTTTTCAAAGTCCCTTAAAAATTTTCCAATTTTTGTCCCAATTCTTCCCATTCCCATTGAAACTTTTCAAATCCCTCTCAAAATTGTTGAAATTCTGTTGAAGCTTTTAAAATTCTCTCTAGAATTTTCAAAATCCATGGCCACATGTTTACAATTTCACGTCAAAAAATGGCTAAAATTCCAGTTGAAATTTTTTCAAAGTCCCTTCAAAATTTTCCAATTTTTCTCCCAATTCTTCCCATTCCCATTGAAACTTTTCAAATCCCTCTCAAAATTGTTGAAATTCTGTTGAAGCTTTTAAAATTCTCTCTAGAATTTTCAAAATCCATGGCCACATGTTTACAATTTCACGTCAAAAAATGGCTAAAATTCCAGTTGAAATTTTTTCAAAGTCCCTTAAAAATTTTCCAATTTTTGTCCCAATTCTTCCCATTCCCATTGAAACTTTTCAAATCCCTCTCAAAATTGTTGAAATTCTCTTGAAGCTTTTAAAATTCTCTCTAGAATTTTCAAAATCCATGTCCACATGTTTACAATTTCACGTCAAAAAATGGCTAAAATTCCAGTTGAAATTTTTTCAAAGTCCCTTAAAAATTTTCCAATTTTTGTCCCAATTCTTCCCATTCCCATTGAAACTTTTCAAATCCCTCTCCAAATTGTTGAAATTCTCTTGAAGCTTTTAAAATTCTCTCTAGAATTTTCAAAATCCATGTCCACATGTTTACAATTTCACATCAAAAAATGGCTAAAATTCCAGTTGAAATTTTTTCAAAGTCCCTTAAAAATTTTCCAATTTTTGTCCCAATTCTTCCCATTCCCATTGAAACTTTCAAATCCCTCTCAAAATTGTTGAAATTCTCTTGAAGCTTTTAAAATTCTCTCTAGAATTTTCAAAATCCATGTCCACATGTTTACAATTTCACGTCAAAAAATGGCTAAAATTCCAGTTGAAATTTTTCAAAGTCCCTTCAAAATTTTCCAATTTTTTGTCCCAATTCTTCCCATTCCCATTGAAACTTTTCAAATCCCTCTCAAAATTGTTGAAATTCTCTTGAAGCTTTTAAAATTCTCTCTAGAATTTTCAAAATCCATGGCCACATGTTTACAATTTCACATCAAAAAATGGCTAAAATTCCAGTTGAAATTTTTTCAAAGTCCCTTCAAAATTTTCCAATTTTTGTCCCAATTCTTCCCATTCCCATTGAAACTTTTCAAATCCCTCTCAAATTGTTGAAATTCTCTTGAAGCTTTTAAAATTCTCTCTAGAATTTTCAAAATCCATGTCCACATGTTTACAATTTCACGTCAAAAAATGGCTAAATTCCAGTTGAAATTTTTTCAAAGTCCCTTAAAAGTTTTCCAATTTTTGTCCCAATTCTTCCCATTCCCATTGAAACTTTTCAAATCCCTCTCAAAATTGTTGAAATTCTCTTGAAAGCTTTTAAATTTTCTCTAGAATTTTCAAAATCCATGGGCACATGTTTACAATTTCACGTCAAAAAATGGCTAAAATTCCAGTTGAAATTTTTCAAAGTCCCTTAAAAATTTTCCAATTTTTGTCCCAATTCTTCCCATTCCCATTGAAACTTTTCAAATCCCTCTCCAAATTGTGAAATTCTCTTGAAGCTTTTAAAATTCTCTCTAGAATTTTCAAAATCCATGGCCACATGTTTACAATTTCACGTCAAAAAATGGCTAAAATTCCAGTTGAAATTTTTTTCAAGTCCCTTAAAAATTTTCCAATTTTTGTCCCAATTCTTCCCATTCCCATTGAAACTTTTCAAATCCCTCTCAAAATTGTTGAAATTCTGTTGAAGCTTTTAAAATTCTCTCTAGAATTTTCAAAATCCATGGCCACATGTTTACAATTTCACGTAACAAAATGGGTAAAATTCCAGTTGAAATTTTTTCAAAGTCCCTTAAAAATTTTCCAATTTTTGTCCCAATTCTTCCCATTCCCATTGAAACTTTTCAAATCCCTCTCAAAATTGTTGAAATTCTGTTGAAGCTTTTAAAATTCTCTCTAGAATTTTCAAAATCCATGGCCACATGTTTACAATTTCACGTCAAAAAATGGCTAAAATTCCAGTTGAAATTTTTTCAAAGTCCCTTCAAAATTTTCCAATTTTTCTCCCAATTCTTCCCATTCCCATTGAAACTTTTCAAATCCCTCTCAAAATTGTTGAAATTCTGTTGAAGCTTTTAAAAATTCTCTCTAGAATTTTCAAAATCCATGGCCACATGTTTTACAATTTCACGTCAAAAAATGGCTAAAATTCCAGTTGAAATTTTTTCAAAGTCCCTTAAAAATTTTCCAATTTTTGTCCCAATTCTTCCCATTCCCATTGAAACTTTTCAAATCCCTCTCAAAATTGTTGAAATTCTCTTGAAGCTTTTTAAAATTCTCTCTAGAATTTTCAAAATCCATGTCCACATGTTACAATTTCACGTCAAAAAATGGCTAAAATTCCAGTTGAAATTTTTTTCAAAGTCCCTTAAAAATTTTCCAATTTTTGTCCCAATTCTTCCCATTCCCATTGAAACTTTTCAAATCCCTCTCCAAATTGTTGAAATTCTCTTGAAGCTTTTAAAATTCTCTCTAGAATTTTTCAAAATCCATGTCCACATGTTTACAATTTCACATCAAAAAATGGCTAAAATTCCAGTTGAAATTTTTCAAAGTCCCTTAAAAATTTTCCAATTTTTGTCCCAATTCTTCCCATTCCCATTGAAACTTTTCAAATCCCTCTCAAAATTGTTGAAATTCTCTTGAAGCTTTTAAAATTCTCTCTAGAATTTTCAAAATCCATGTCCACATGTTTACAATTTCACGTCAAAAAATGGCTAAAATTCCAGTTGAAATTTTTTCAAAGTCCCTTCAAAATTTTCCAATTTTTGTCCCAATTCTTCCCATTCCCATTGAAACTTTTCAAATCCCTCTCAAATTGTTGAAATTCTCTTGAAGCTTTTAAAATTCTCTCTAGAATTTTCAAAAATCCATCCATGGCCACATGTTTACAATTTCACATCAAAAAATGGCTAAAATTCCAGTTGAAATTTTTTCAAAGTCCCTTCAAAATTTTCCAATTTTTGTCCCAATTCTTCCCATTCCCATTGAAACTTTTCAAATCCCTCTCAAAATTGTTGAAATTCTCTTGAAGCTTTTAAAATTCTCTCTAGAATTTTCAAAATCCATGTCCACATGTTTACAATTTCACGTCAAAAAATGGCTAAAATTCCAGTTGAAATTTTTTCAAAGTCCCTTAAAAGTTTTCCAATTTTTGTCCCAATTCTTCCCATTCCCATTGAAACTTTTCAAATCCCTCTCAAAATTGTTGAAATTCTCTTGAAGCTTTTAAAATTTCTCTAGAATTTTCAAAATCCATGGGCACATGTTTACAATTTCACGTCAAAAATGGCTAAAATTCCAGTTGAAATTTTTTCAAAGTCCCTTAAAAATTTCCAATTTTTGTCCCAATTCTTCCCATTCCCATTGAAACTTTTCAAATCCCTCTCCAAATTGTTGAAATTCTCTTGAAGCTTTTAAAATTCTCTCTAGAATTTTCAAAATCCATGGCCACATGTTTACAATTTCACGTCAAAAAATGGCTAAAATTCCAGTTGAAATTTTTTCAAAGTCCCTTAAAAATTTTCCAATTTTTGTCCCAATTCTTCCCATTCCCATTGAAACTTTTCAAATCCCTCTCAAAATTGTTGAAATTCTCTTGAAGCTTTTAAAATTCTCTCTAGAATTTTCAAAATCCATGGCCACATGTTTACAATTTCATGTAAAAAAATGGCTAAAATTCCAGTTGAAATTTTTTCAAAGTCCCTTAAAAATTTTCCAATTTTTGTCCCAATTCTTCCCATTCCCATTGAAACTTTTCAAATCCCTCTCAAAATTGTTAAAATTCTCTTGAAGCTTTTAAAATTCTCTCTAGAATTTTCAAAATCCATGGCCACATGTTTACAATTTCACGTCAAAAAATGGCTAAAATTCCAGTTGAAATTTTTTCAAAGTCCCTTAAAAGTTTTCCAATTTTTGTCCCAATTCTTCCCATTCCCATTGAAACTTTTCAAATCCCTCTCAAAATTGTTGAAATTCTCTTGAAGCTTTTAAAATTTTCTCTAGAATTTTCAAAATCCATGGGCACATGTTTACAATTTCACGTCAAAAAATGGCTAAAATTCCAGTTGAAATTTTTTCAAAGTCCCTTAAAAATTTTCCAATTTTTGTCCCAATTCTTCCCATTCCCATTGAAACTTTTCAAATCCCTCTCCAAATTGTTGAAATTCTCTTGAAGCTTTTAAAATTCTCTCTAGAATTTTCAAAATCCATGGCCACATGTTTACAATTTCACGTCAAAAAATTGCTAAAATTCCAGTTGAAATTTTTTCAAAGTCCCTTCAAAATTTTCCAATTTTTGTCCCAATTCTTCCCATTCCCATTGAAACTTTTCAAATCCCTCTCAAAATTGTTGAAATTCTCTTGAAGCTTTTAAAATTCTCTCTAGAATTTTCAAAATCCATGGCCACATGTTTACAATTTCATGTAAAAAAATGGCTAAAATTCCAGTTGAAATTTTTTTCAAAGTCCCTTAAAAATTTTCCAATTTTTGTCCCAATTCTTCCCATTCCCATTGAAACTTTTCAAATCCCTCTCAAAATTGTTAAAATTCTCTTGAAGCTTTTAAAATTCTCTCTAGAATTTTCAAAATCCATGTCCACATGTTTACAATTTCACGTCAAAAAATGGCTAAAATTCCAGTTGAAATTTTTCAAAGTCCCTTAAAAATTTTCCAATTTTTGTCCCAATTCTTCCCATTCCCATTGAAACTTTTCAAATCCCTCTCCAAATTGTTGAAATTCTCTTGAAGCTTTTAAAATTCTCTCTAGAATTTTCAAAATCCATGGCCACATGTTTACAATTTCACGTCAAAAAATGGCTAAAATTCCAGTTGAAATTTTTTCAAAGTCCCTTAAAAATTTCCATTTTTTGTCCCAATTCTTCCCATTCCCATTGAGACTTTTCAAATCCCTCTCAAAATTGTTGAAATTCTCTTGAAGCTTTTAAAATTCTCTCTAGAATTTTCAAAATCCATGGCCACATGTTTACAATTTCACGTCAAAAAATGGCTAAAATTCCAGTTGAAATTTTTTCAAAGTCCCTTAAAAATTTTACAATTTTTGTCCCAATTCTTCCCATTCCCATTGAAACTTTTCAAATCCCTCTCAAAATTGTTGAAATTCTCTGAAGCTTTTAAAATGCTCTCTAGAATTTTCAAAATCCATGTCCACATGTTTACAATTTCACGTCAAAAAATGGCTAAAATTCCAGTTGAAATTTTTTCAAAGTCCCTTAAAAATTTTCCAATTTTTGTCCCAATTCTTCCCATTCCCATTGAAACTTTTCAAATCCCTCTCAAAATTGTTGAAATTCTGTTGAAGCTTTTAAAATTCTCTCTAGAATTTTCAAAATCCATGGCCACATGTTTACAATTTCACGTCAAAAAATGGCTAAAATTCCAGTTGAAATTTTTTCAAAAGTCCCTTAAAAATTTTCCAATTTTTGTCCCAATTCTTCCCATTCCCATTGAAACTTTTCAAATCCCTCTCAAAATTGTTGAAATTCTCTTGAAGCTTTTAAAATTCTCTCTAGAATTTTCAAAATCCATGTCCACATGTTTACAATTTCACGTCAAAAAATGGCTAAAATTCCAGTTGAAATTTTTTCAAAGTCCCTTCAAAATTTTCCAATTTTTCTCCCAATTCTTCCCATTCCCATTGAAACTTTTCAAATCCCTCTCAAAATTTGTTGAAATTCTCTTGAAGCTTTTAAAATTCTCTCTAGAATTTTCAAAATCCATGGCCACATGTTTACAATTTCACATAAAAAAATTGCTAAAATTCCAGTTGAAATTTTTTCAAAGTCCCTTAAAAATTTTCCAATTTTTGTCCCAATTCTTCCCATTCCCATTGAAACTTTTCAAATCCCTCTCCAAATTGTTGAAATTCTCTTGAAGCTTTTAAAATTCTCTCTAGAATTTTCAAAATCCATGGCCACATGTTTAAAATTTCACGTCAAAAAATGGCTAAAATTCCAGTTGAAATTTTTCCAAGTCCCTTAAAAAATTTTCCAATTTTTGTCCCAATTCTTCCCATTCCCATTGAAACTTTTCAAATCCCTCTCAAAATTGTTGAAATTCTCTTGAAGCTTTTAAAAATTCTCTCTAGAATTTTCAAAATCCATGGCCACATGTTTACAATTTCACGTCAAAAAATGGCTAAAATTCCAGTTGAAATTTTTTCAAAGTCCCTTAAAAATTTTCCAATTTTTGTCCCAATTCTTCCCATTCCCATTGAAACTTTTCAAATCCCTCTCCAAATTGTTGAAATTCTCTTGAAGCTTTTAAAATTCTCTCTAGAATTTTCAAAATCCATGTCCACATGTTTACAATTTCACGTCAAAAAATGGCTAAAATTCCAGTTGAAATTTTTTCAAAGTCCCTTAAAAATTTTCCAATTTTTGTCCCAATTCTTCCCATTCCCATTGAAACTTTTCAAATCCCTCTCAAAATTGTTGAAATTCTCTTGAAGCTTTTAAAATTCTCTCTAGAATTTTCAAAATCCATGGCCACATGTTTACAATTTCACATTAAAAAATTGCTAAAATTCCAGTTGAAATTTTTTCAAAGTCCCTTAAAAATTTTCCAATTTTTGTCCCAATTCTTCCCATTCCCATTGAAACTTTTCAAATCCCTCTCAAAATTGTTGAAATTCTGTTGAAGCTTTTAAAATTCTCTCTAGAATTTTCAAAATCCATGTCCACATGTTTACAATTTCACGTCAAAAAATGGCTAAAATTCCAGTTGAAATTTTTTCAAAGTCCCTTAAAAATTTTCCAATTTTTGTCCCAATTCTTCCCATTCCCATTGAAACTTTTCAAATCCCTCTCCAAATTGTTGAAATTCTCTTGAAGCTTTTAAAATTCTCTCTAGAATTTTCAAAATCCATGGCCACATGTTTACAATTTCACATCAAAAAATGGCTAAAATTCCAGTTGAAATTTTTTCAAAGTCCCTTAAAAATTTTCCAATTTTTGTCCCAATTCTTCCCATTCCCATTGAAACTTTTCAAATCCCTCTCAAAATTGTTGAAATTCTCTTGAAGCTTTTAAAATTCTCTCTAGAATTTTCAAAATCCATGGGCACATGTTTACAATTTCACGTCAAAAAATGGCTAAAATTCCAGTTGAAATTTTTTCAAAGTCCCTTAAAAATTTTCCAATTTTTGTCCCAATTCTTCCCATTCCCATTGAAACTTTTCAAATCCCTCTCCAAATTGTTGAAATTCTCTTGAAGCTTTTAAAATTCTCTCTAGAATTTTCAAAATCCATGGCCACATGTTTACAATTTCACATAAAAAAATTGCTAAAATTCCAGTTGAAATTTTTTCAAAGTCCCTTAAAAATTTTCCAATTTTTGTCCCAATTCTTCCCATTCCCATTGAAACTTTTCAAATCCCTCTCCAAATTGTTGAAATTCTCTTGAAGCTTTTAAAATTCTCTCTAGAATTTTCAAAATCCATGGCCACATGTTTACAATTTCATGTAAAAAAATGGCTAAAATTCCAGTTGAAATTTTTTCAAAGTCCCTTAAAAATTTTCCAATTTTTGTCCCAATTCTTCCCATTCCCATTGAAACTTTTCAAATCCCTCTCAAAATTGTTGAAATTCTCTTGAAGCTTTTAAAATTCTCTCTAGAATTTTCAAAATCCATGTCCACATGTTTACAATTTCACGTCAAAAAATGGCTAAAATTCCAGTTGAAATTTTTTCAAAGTCCCTTAAAAATTTTCCAATTTTTGTCCCAATTCTTCCCATTCCCATTGAAACTTTTCAAATCCCTCTCAAAATTGTTGAAATTCTGTTGAAGCTTTTAAAATTCTCCCTAGAATTTTCAAAATCCATGTCCACATGTTTACAATTTCACGTCAAAAAAATGGCTAAAATTCCAGTTGAAATTTTTTCAAAGTCCCTTAAAAATTTTCCAATTTTTGTCCCAATTCTTCCCATTCCCATTGAAACTTTTCAAATCCCTCTCAGAATTGTAGAAATTCTGTTAAAGCTTTTAAAATTCTCTCTAGAATTTTCAAAATCCATGTCCACATGTTTACAATTTCACATAAAAAATGGCTAAAATTCCAGTTGAAATTTTTTCAAAGTCCCTTAAAAATTTTCCAATTTTTGTCCCAATTCTTCCCATTCCCATTGAAACTTTTCAAATCCCTCTCAAAATTGTTGAAATTCTCTTGAAGCTTTTAAAATTCTCTCTAGAATTTTCAAAATCCATGTCCACATGTTTACAATTTCACGTCAAAAAATGGCTAAAATTCCAGTTGAAATTTTTTCAAAGTCCCTTAAAAATTTTCCAATTTTTGTCCCAATTCTTCCCATTCCCATTGAAACTTTTCAAATCCCTCTCAGAATTGTAGAAATTCTGTTAAAGCTTTTAAAATTCTCTCTAGAATTTTCAAAATCCATGTCCACATGTTTACGATTTCACATAAAAAAATGGCTAAAATTCCAGTTGAAATTTTTTCAAAGTCCCTTAAAAATTTTCCAATTTTTGTCCCAATTCTTCCCATTCCCATTGAAACTTTTCAAATCCCTCTCAAAATTGTTGAAATTCTCTTGAAGCTTTTAAAATTCTCTCTAGAATTTTCAAAATCCATGTCCACATGTTTACAATTTCACGTCAAAAAATGGCTAAAATTCCAGTTGAAATTTTTTCAAAGTCCCTTAAAAATTTTCCAATTTTTGTCCCAATTCTTCCCATTCCCATTGAAAC
This sequence comes from Streptopelia decaocto, assembly GCF_964273445.1. Classification (NCBI taxonomy): domain Eukaryota; kingdom Metazoa; phylum Chordata; class Aves; order Columbiformes; family Columbidae; genus Streptopelia; species Streptopelia decaocto. The sequence continues at coordinate 64,123 of NW_028116782.1, forward strand.
TTTTCAAATCCCTCTCAAAATTGTTGAAATTCTCTTGAAGCTTTTAAAATTCTCTCTAGAATTTTCAAAATCCATGGCCACATGTTTACAATTTCACATCAAAAAATGGCTAAAATTCCAGTTGAAATTTTTTCAAAGTCCCTTAAAAATTTTCCAATTTTTGTCCCAATTCTTCCCATTCCCATTGAAACTTTTCAAATCCCTCTCAAAATTGTTGAAATTCTCTTGAAGCTTTTAAAATGCTCTCTAGAATTTTCAAAATCCATGTCCACATGTTTACAATTTCACGTCAAAAAATGGCTAAAATTCCAGTTGAAATTTTTTCAAAGTCCGTTAAAAATTTTCCAATTTTTGTCCCAATTCTTCCCATTCCCATTGAAACTTTTCAAATCCCTCTCAAAATTGTTGAAATTCTGTTGAAGCTTTTAAAATTCTCTCTAGAATTTTCAAAATCCATGGCCACATGTTTACAATTTCATGTAAAAAAATGGCTAAAATTCCAGTTGAAATTTTTTCAAAGTCCCTTAAAAATTTTCCAATTTTTGTCCCAATTCTTCCCATTCCCATTGAAACTTTTCAAATCCCTCTCAAAATTGTTGAAATTCTCTTGAAGCTTTTAAAATTCTCTCTAGAATTTTCAAAATCCATGTCCACATGTTTACAATTTCACATAAAAAAATGGCTAAAATTCCAGTTGAAATTTTTTCAAAGTCCCTTAAAAATTTTCCAATTTTTGTCCCAATTCTTCCCATTCCCATTGAAACTTTTCAAATCCCTCTCCAAATTGTTGAAATTCTCTTGAAGCTTTTAAAATTCTCTCTAGAATTTTCAAAATCCATGGCCACATGTTTACAATTTCACATAAAAAAATTGCTAAAATTCCAGTTGAAATTTTTTCAAAGTCCCTTCAAAATTTTCCAATTTTTGTCCCAATTCTTCCCATTCCCATTGAAACTTTTCAAATCCCTCTCAAAATTGTTGAAATTCTGTTGAAGCTTTTAAAATTCTCTCTAGAATTTTCAAAATCCATGTCCACATGTTTACAATTTCACGTCAAAAAATGGCTAAAATTCCAGTTGAAATTTTTTCAAAGTCCCTTAAAAATTTTCCAATTTTTGTCCCAATTCTTCCCATTCCCATTGAAACTTTTCAAATCCCTCTCAAAATTGTTGAAATTCTCTTGAAGCTTTTAAAATTCTCTCTAGAATTTTCAAAATCCATGGCCACATGTTTACAATTTCATGTAAAAAAATGGCTAAAATTCCAGTTGAAATTTTTTCAAAGTCCCTTAAAAATTTTCCAATTTTTGTCCCAATTCTTCCCATTCCCATTGAGACGTTTCAAATCCCTCTCAAAATTGTTGAAATTCTCTTGAAGCTTTTAAAATTCTCTCTAGAATTTTCAAAATCCATGGCCACATGTTTACAATTTCACGTCAAAAAATGGCTAAAATTCCAGTTGAAATTTTTTCAAAGTCCCTTAAAAATTTTCCAATTTTTGTCCCAATTCTTCCCATTCCCATTGAAACTTTTCAAATCCCTCTCAAAATTGTTGAAATTCTCTTGAAGCTTTTAAAATTCTCTCTAGAATTTTCAAAATCCATGGCCACATGTTTACAATTTCACATTAAAAAATTGCTAAAATTCCAGTTGAAATTTTTTCAAAGTCCCTTAAAAATTTTCCAATTTTTGTCCCAATTCTTCCCATTCCCATTGAAACTTTTCAAATCCCTCTCAAAATTGTTGAAATTCTGTTGAAGCTTTTAAAATTCTCTCTAGAATTTTCAAAATCCATGTCCACATGTTTACAATTTCACGTCAAAAAATGGCTAAAATTCCAGTTGAAATTTTTTCAAAGTCCCTTAAAAATTTTCCAATTTTTGTCCCAATTCTTCCCATTCCCATTGAAACTTTTCAAATCCCTCTCCAAATTGTTGAAATTCTCTTGAAGCTTTTAAAATTCTCTCTAGAATTTTCAAAATCCATGGGCACATGTTTACAATTTCACGTCAAAAAATGGCTAAAATTCCAGTTGAAATTTTTTCAAAGTCCCTTAAAAATTTTCCAATTTTTGTCCCAATTCTTCCCATTCCCATTGAAACTTTTCAAATCCCTCTCCAAATTGTTGAAATTCTCTTGAAGCTTTTAAAATTCTCTCTAGAATTTTCAAAATCCATGGCCACATGTTTACAATTTCACATAAAAAAATTGCTAAAATTCCAGTTGAAATTTTTTCAAAGTCCCTTAAAAATTTTCCAATTTTTGTCCCAATTCTTCCCATTCCCATTGAAACTTTTCAAATCCCTCTCCAAATTGTTGAAATTCTCTTGAAGCTTTTAAAATTCTCTCTAGAATTTTCAAAATCCATGGCCACATGTTTACAATTTCATGTAAAAAAATGGCTAAAATTCCAGTTGAAATTTTTTCAAAGTCCCTTAAAAATTTTCCAATTTTTGTCCCAATTCTTCCCATTCCCATTGAAACTTTTCAAATCCCTCTCAAAATTGTTGAAATTCTCTTGAAGCTTTTAAAATTCTCTCTAGAATTTTCAAAATCCATGTCCACATGTTTACAATTTCACGTCAAAAAATGGCTAAAATTCCAGTTGAAATTTTTTCAAAGTCCCTTAAAAATTTTCCAATTTTTGTCCCAATTCTTCCCATTCCCATTGAAACTTTTCAAATCCCTCTCAAAATTGTTGAAATTCTGTTGAAGCTTTTAAAATTCTCCCTAGAATTTTCAAAATCCATGTCCACATGTTTACAATTTCACGTCAAAAAAATGGCTAAAATTCCAGTTGAAATTTTTTCAAAGTCCCTTAAAAATTTTCCAATTTTTGTCCCAATTCTTCCCATTCCCATTGAAACTTTTCAAATCCCTCTCAGAATTGTAGAAATTCTGTTAAAGCTTTTAAAATTCTCTCTAGAATTTTCAAAATCCATGTCCACATGTTTACAATTTCACATAAAAAATGGCTAAAATTCCAGTTGAAATTTTTTCAAAGTCCCTTAAAAATTTTCCAATTTTTGTCCCAATTCTTCCCATTCCCATTGAAACTTTTCAAATCCCTCTCAAAATTGTTGAAATTCTCTTGAAGCTTTTAAAATTCTCTCTAGAATTTTCAAAATCCATGTCCACATGTTTACAATTTCACGTCAAAAAATGGCTAAAATTCCAGTTGAAATTTTTTCAAAGTCCCTTAAAAATTTTCCAATTTTTGTCCCAATTCTTCCCATTCCCATTGAAACTTTTCAAATCCCTCTCAGAATTGTAGAAATTCTGTTAAAGCTTTTAAAATTCTCTCTAGAATTTTCAAAATCCATGTCCACATGTTTACGATTTCACATAAAAAAATGGCTAAAATTCCAGTTGAAATTTTTTCAAAGTCCCTTAAAAATTTTCCAATTTTTGTCCCAATTCTTCCCATTCCCATTGAAACTTTTCAAATCCCTCTCAAAATTGTTGAAATTCTCTTGAAGCTTTTAAAATTCTCTCTAGAATTTTCAAAATCCATGTCCACATGTTTACAATTTCACGTCAAAAAATGGCTAAAATTCCAGTTGAAATTTTTTCAAAGTCCCTTAAAAATTTTCCAATTTTTGTCCCAATTCTTCCCATTCCCATTGAAACTTTTCAAATCCCTCTCAAAATTGTTGAAATTCTCTTGAAGCTTTTAAAATTCTCTCTAGAATTTTCAAAATCCATGGCCACATGTTTACAATTTCACATCAAAAAATGGCTAAAATTCCAGTTGAAATTTTTTCAAAGTCCCTTAAAAATTTTCCAATTTTTGTCCCAATTCTTCCCATTCCCATTGAAACTTTTCAAATCCCTCTCAAAATTGTTGAAATTCTCTTGAAGCTTTTAAAATGCTCTCTAGAATTTTCAAAATCCATGTCCACATGTTTACAATTTCACGTCAAAAAATGGCTAAAATTCCAGTTGAAATTTTTTCAAAGTCCGTTAAAAATTTTCCAATTTTTGTCCCAATTCTTCCCATTCCCATTGAAACTTTTCAAATCCCTCTCAAAATTGTTGAAATTCTGTTGAAGCTTTTAAAATTCTCTCTAGAATTTTCAAAATCCATGGCCACATGTTTACAATTTCACATAAAAAAATGGCTAAAATTCCAGTTGAAATTTTTTCAAAGTCCCTTAAAAATTTTCCAATTTTTGTCCCAATTCTTCCCATTCCCATTGAAACTTTTCAAATCCCTCTCCAAATTGTTGAAATTCTCTTGAAGCTTTTAAAATTCTCTCTAGAATTTTCAAAATCCATGGCCACATGTTTACAATTTCACATAAAAAAATTGCTAAAATTCCAGTTGAAATTTTTTCAAAGTCCCTTCAAAATTTTCCAATTTTTGTCCCAATTCTTCCCATTCCCATTGAAACTTTTCAAATCCCTCTCAAAATTGTTGAAATTCTGTTGAAGCTTTTAAAATTCTCTCTAGAATTTTCAAAATCCATGTCCACATGTTTACAATTTCACGTCAAAAAATGGCTAAAATTCCAGTTGAAATTTTTTCAAAGTCCCTTAAAAATTTTCCAATTTTTGTCCCAATTCTTCCCATTCCCATTGAAACTTTTCAAATCCCTCTCAAAATTGTTGAAATTCTCTTGAAGCTTTTAAAATTCTCTCTAGAATTTTCAAAATCCATGGCCACATGTTTACAATTTCATGTAAAAAAATGGCTAAAATTCCAGTTGAAATTTTTTCAAAGTCCCTTAAAAATTTTCCAATTTTTGTCCCAATTCTTCCCATTCCCATTGAGACGTTTCAAATCCCTCTCAAAATTGTTGAAATTCTCTTGAAGCTTTTAAAATTCTCTCTAGAATTTTCAAAATCCATGGCCACATGTTTACAATTTCACGTCAAAAAATGGCTAAAATTCCAGTTGAAATTTTTTCAAAGTCCCTTAAAAATTTTCCAATTTTTGTCCCAATTCTTCCCATTCCCATTGAAACTTTTCAAATCCCTCTCAAAATTGTTGAAATTCTCTTGAAGCTTTTAAAATTCTCTCTAGAATTTTCAAAATCCATGGCCACATGTTTACAATTTCACATTAAAAAATTGCTAAAATTCCAGTTGAAATTTTTTCAAAGTCCCTTAAAAATTTTCCAATTTTTGTCCCAATTCTTCCCATTCCCATTGAAACTTTTCAAATCCCTCTCAAAATTGTTGAAATTCTGTTGAAGCTTTTAAAATTCTCTCTAGAATTTTCAAAATCCATGTCCACATGTTTACAATTTCACGTCAAAAAATGGCTAAAATTCCAGTTGAAATTTTTTCAAAGTCCCTTAAAAATTTTCCAATTTTTGTCCCAATTCTTCCCATTCCCATTGAAACTTTTCAAATCCCTCTCCAAATTGTTGAAATTCTCTTGAAGCTTTTAAAATTCTCTCTAGAATTTTCAAAATCCATGGGCACATGTTTACAATTTCACGTCAAAAAATGGCTAAAATTCCAGTTGAAATTTTTTCAAAGTCCCTTAAAAATTTTCCAATTTTTGTCCCAATTCTTCCCATTCCCATTGAAACTTTTCAAATCCCTCTCCAAATTGTTGAAATTCTCTTGAAGCTTTTAAAATTCTCTCTAGAATTTTCAAAATCCATGGCCACATGTTTACAATTTCACGTCAAAAAATGGCTAAAATTCCAGTTGAAATTTTTTCAAAGTCCCTTAAAAATTTTCCAATTTTTGTCCCAATTCTTCCCATTCCCATTGAAACTTTTCAAATCCCTCTCAAAATTGTTGAAATTCTCTTGAAGCTTTTAAAATTCTCTCTAGAATTTTCAAAATCCATGTCCACATGTTTACAATTTCACGTCAAAAAATGGCTAAAATTCCAGTTGAAATTTTTTCAAAGTCCCTTAAAAATTTTCCAATTTTTGTCCCAATTCTTCCCATTCCCATTGAAACTTTTCAAATCCCTCTCAAAATTGTTGAAATTCTCTTGAAGCTTTTAAAATTCTCCCTAGAATTTTCAAAATCCATGTCCACATGTTTACAATTTCACGTCAAAAAAATGGCTAAAATTCCAGTTGAAATTTTTTCAAAGTCCCTTAAAAATTTTCCAATTTTTGTCCCAATTCTTCCCATTCCCATTGAAACTTTTCAAATCCCTCTCAGAATTGTAGAAATTCTGTTAAAGCTTTTAAAATTCTCTCTAGAATTTTCAAAATCCATGGCCACATGTTTACAATTTCACATAAAAAAATGGCTAAAATTCCAGTTGAAATTTTTTCAAAGTCCCTTAAAAATTTTCCAATTTTTGTCCCAATTCTTCCCATTCCCATTGAAACTTTTCAAATCCCTCTCAAAATTGTTGAAATTCTCTTGAAGCTTTTAAAATTCTCTCTAGAATTTTCAAAATCCATGTCCACATGTTTACAATTTCACGTCAAAAAATGGCTAAAATTCCAGTTGAAATTTTTTCAAAGTCCCTTAAAAATTTTCCAATTTTTGTCCCAATTCTTCCCATTCCCATTGAAACTTTTCAAATCCCTCTCAGAATTGTAGAAATTCTGTTAAAGCTTTTAAAATTCTCTCTAGAATTTTCAAAATCCATGTCCACATGTTTACGATTTCACATAAAAAAATGGCTAAAATTCCAGTTGAAATTTTTTCAAAGTCCCTTAAAAATTTTCCAATTTTTGTCCCAATTCTTCCCATTCCCATTGAAACTTTTCAAATCCCTCTCAAAATTGTTGAAATTCTCTTGAAGCTTTTAAAATTCTCTCTAGAATTTTCAAAATCCATGGCCACATGTTTACAATTTCACATCAAAAAATGGCTAAAATTCCAGTTGAAATTTTTTCAAAGTCCCTTAAAAATTTTCCAATTTTTGTCCCAATTCTTCCCATTCCCATTGAAACTTTTCAAATCCCTCTCAAAATTGTTGAAATTCTCTTGAAGCTTTTAAAATGCTCTCTAGAATTTTCAAAATCCATGTCCACATGTTTACAATTTCACGTCAAAAAATGGCTAAAATTCCAGTTGAAATTTTTTCAAAGTCCGTTAAAAATTTTCCAATTTTTGTCCCAATTCTTCCCATTCCCATTGAAACTTTTCAAATCCCTCTCAAAATTGTTGAAATTCTGTTGAAGCTTTTAAAATTCTCTCTAGAATTTTCAAAATCCATGGCCACATGTTTACAATTTCATGTAAAAAAATGGCTAAAATTCCAGTTGAAATTTTTTCAAAGTCCCTTAAAAATTTTCCAATTTTTGTCCCAATTCTTCCCATTCCCATTGAAACTTTTCAAATCCCTCTCAAAATTGTTGAAATTCTCTTGAAGCTTTTAAAATTCTCTCTAGAATTTTCAAAATCCATGTCCACATGTTTACAATTTCATGTAAAAAAATGGCTAAAATTCCAGTTGAAATTTTTTCAAAGTCCCTTAAAAATTTTCCAATTTTTGTCCCAATTCTTCCCATTCCCATTGAAACTTTTCAAATCCCTCTCAAAATTGTTGAAATTCTCTTGAAGCTTTTAAAATTCTCTCCAGAATTTTCAAAATCCATGGCCACATGTTTACAATTTCACGTCAAAAAATGGCTAAAATTCCAGTTGAAATTTTTTCAAAGTCCCTTCAAAATTTTCCAATTTTTGTCCCAATTCTTCCCATTCCCATTGAAACTTTTCAAATCCCTCTCAAAATTGTTGAAATTCTGTTGAAGCTTTTAAAATTCTCTCTCGAATTTTCAAAATCCATGTCCACATGTTTACAATTTCACGTCAAAAAATGGCTAAAATTCCAGTTGAAATTTTTTCAAAGTCCCTTAAAAATTTTCCAATTTTTGTCCCAATTCTTCCCATTCCCATTGAAACTTTTCAAATCCCTCTCAAAATTGCTGAAATTCTCTTGAAGCTTTTAAAATTCTCTCTAGAATTTTCAAAATCCATGGCCACATGTTTACAATTTCACATCAAAAAATGGCTAAAATTCCAGTTGAAATTTTTTCAAAGTCCCTTAAAAATTTTCCAATTTTTGTCCCAATTCTTCCCATTCCCATTGAAACTTTTCAAATCCCTCTCCAAATTGTTGAAATTCTCTTGAAGCTTTTAAAATTCTCTCTAGAATTTTCAAAATCCATGGCCACATGTTTACAATTTCACGTCAAAAAATGGCTAAAATTCCAGTTGAAATTTTTTCAAAGTCCCTTAAAAATTTTCCAATTTTTGTCCCAATTCTTCCCATTCCCATTGAAACTTTTCAAATCCCTCTCAAAATTGTTGAAATTCTCTTGAAGCTTTTAAAATTCTCTCTAGAATTTTCAAAATCCATGGCCACATGTTTACAATTTCACGTCAAAAAATGGCTAAAATTCCAGTTGAAATTTTTTCAAAGTCCCTTAAAAATTTTCCAATTTTTGTCCCAATTCTTCCCATTCCCATTGAAACTTTTCAAATCCCTCTCAAAATTGTTGAAATTCTCTTGAAGCTTTTAAAATTCTCTCTAGAATTTTCAAAATCCATGGGCACATGTTTACAATTTCACATAAAAAAATTGCTAAAATTCCAGTTGAAATTTTTTCAAAGTCCCTTAAAAATTTTCCAATTTTTGTCCCAATTCTTCCCATTCCCATTGAAACTTTTCAAATCCCTCTCAAAATTGTTGAAATTCTGTTGAAGCTTTTAAAATTCTCTCTAGAATTTTCAAAATCCATGTCCACATGTTTACAATTTCACGTCAAAAAATGGCTAAAATTCCAGTTGAAATTTTTTCAAAGTCCCTTAAAAATTTTCCAATTTTTGTCCCAATTCTTCCCATTCCCATTGAAACTTTTCAAATCCCTCTCAAAATTGTTGAAATTCTCTTGAAGCTTTTAAAATTCTCTCTAGAATTTTCAAAATCCATGGCCACATGTTTACAATTTCACGTCAAAAAATGGCTAAAATTCCAGTTGAAATTTTTTCAAAGTCCCTTAAAAATTTTCCAATTTTTGTCCCAATTCTTCCCATTCCCATTGAAACTTTTCAAATCCCTCTCCAAATTGTAGAAATTCTCTTGAAGCTTTTAAAATTCTCTCTAGAATTTTCAAAATCCATGGCCACATGTTTACAATTTCACGTCAAAAAATGGCTAAAATTCCAGTTGAAATTTTTTCAAAGTCCCTTAAAAATTTTCCAATTTTTGTCCCAATTCTTCCCATTCCCATTGAAACTTTTCAAATCCCTCTCAAAATTGTTGAAATTCTGTTGAAGCTTTTAAAATTCTCTCTAGAATTTTCAAAATCCATGGCCACATGTTTACAATTTCATGTAAAAAAATGGCTAAAATTCCAGTTGAAATTTTTTCAAAGTCCCTTAAAAATTTTCCAATTTTTGTCCCAATTCTTCCCATTCCCATTGAAACTTTTCAAATCCCTCTCCAAATTGTTGAAATTCTCTTGAAGCTTTTAAAATTCTCTCTAGAATTTTCAAAATCCATGGCCACATGTTTACAATTTCACATAAAAAAATTGCTAAAATTCCAGTTGAAATTTTTTCAAAGTCCCTTCAAAATTTTCCAATTTTTGTCCCAATTCTTCCCATTCCCATTGAAACTTTTCAAATCCCTCTCAAAATTGTTGAAATTCTCTTGAAGCTTTTAAAATTCTCTCTAGAATTTTCAAAATCCATGGCCACATGTTTACAATTTCACGTCAAAAAATGGCTAAAATTCCAGTTGAAATTTTTTCAAAGTCCCTTAAAAATTTTCCAATTTTTGTCCCAATTCTTCCCATTCCCATTGAAACTTTTCAAATCCCTCTCAAAATTGTTGAAATTCTGTTGAAGCTTTTAAAATTCTCTCTAGAATTTTCAAAATCCATGGCCACATGTTTACAATTTCACGTCAAAAAATGGCTAAAATTCCAGTTGAAATTTTTTCAAAGTCCCTTAAAAATTTTCCAATTTTTGTCCCAATTCTTCCCATTCCCATTGAAACTTTTCAAATCCCTCTCAAAATTGTTGAAATTCTCTTGAAGCTTTTAAAATTCTCTCTAGAATTTTCAAAATCCATGTCCACATGTTTACAATTTCACATAAAAAAATGGCTAAAATTCCAGTTGAAATTTTTTCAAAGTCCCTTAAAAATTTTCCAATTTTTGTCCCAATTCTTCCCATTCCCATTGAAACTTTTCAAATCCCTCTCAAAATTGTTGAAATTCTCTTGAAGCTTTTAAAATTCTCTCTAGAATTTTCAAAATCCATGGCCACATGTTTACAATTTCACGTAAAAAAAAATGCTAAAATGTCAGTTGAAATTTTTTCAAAGTCCCTTAAAAATTTTCCAATTTTTGTCCCAATTCTTCCCATTCCCATTGAAACTTTTCAAATCCCTCTCAAAATTGTTGAAATTCTCTTGAAGCTTTTAAAATTCTCTCTAGAATTTTCAAAATCCATGTCCACATGTTTACAATTTCACGTCAAAAAATGGCTAAAATTCCAGTTGAAATTTTTTCAAAGTCCCTTAAAAATTTTCCAATTTTTGTCCCAATTCTTCCCATTCCCATTGAAACTTTTCAAATCCCTCTCAAAATTGTTGAAATTCTGTTGAAGCTTTTAAAATTTTCTCTAGAATTTTCAAAATTCATGGGCACATGTTTACAATTTCACGTCAAAAAATGGCTAAAATTCCAGTTGAAATTTTTTCAAAGTCCCTTAAAAATTTTCCAATTTTTGTCCCAATTCTTCCCAGTCCCATTGAAACTTTTCAAATCCCTCTCAAAATTGTAGAAATTCTCTTGAAGCTTTTAAAATTCTCTCTAGAATTTTCAAAATCCATGGCCACATGTTTACAATTTCACGTCAAAAAATGGCTAAAATTCCAGTTGAAATTTTTTCAAAGTCCCTTCAAAATTTTCCAATTTTTGTCCCAATTCTTCCCATTCCCATTGAAACTTTTCAAATCCCTCTCAAAATTGTTGAAATTCTGTTGAAGCTTTTAAAATTCTCTCTAGAATTTTCAAAATCCATGGCCACATGTTTACAATTTCACGTCAAAAAATGGCTAAAATTCCAGTTGAAATTTTTTCAAAGTCCCTTAAAAATTTTCCAATTTTTGTCCCAATTCTTCCCATTCCCATTGAAACTTTTCAAATCCCTCTCCAAATTGTTGAAATTCTCTTGAAGCTTTTAAAATTCTCTCTAGAATTTTCAAAATCCATGGCCACATGTTTACAATTTCACGTCAAAAAATGGCTAAAATTCCAGTTGAAATTTTTTCAAAGTCCCTTAAAAATTTTCCAATTTTTGTCCCAATTCTTCCCATTCCCATTGAAACTTTTCAAATCCCTCTCAAAATTGTTGAAATTCTCTTGAAGCTTTTAAAATTCTCTCTAGAATTTTCAAAATCCATGTCCACATGTTTACAATTTCACATCAAAAAATGGCTAAAATTCCAGTTGAAATTTTTTCAAAGTCCCTTCAAAATTTTCCAATTTTTGTCCCAATTCTTCCCATTCCCATTGAAACTTTTCAAATCCCTCTCAAAATTGTTGAAATTCTCTTGAAGCTTTTAAAATTCTCTCTAGAATTTTCAAAATCCATGTCCACATGTTTACAATTTCACGTCAAAAAATGGCTAAAATTCCAGTTGAAATTTTTTCAAAGTCCCTTAAAAATTTTCCAATTTTTGTCCCAATTCTTCCCATTCCCATTGAAACTTTTCAAATCCCTCTCAAAATTGTTGAAATTCTCTTGAAGCTTTTAAAATTCTCTCTAGAATTTTCAAAATCCATGGCCACATGTTTACAATTTCACGTAAAAAAAATGCTAAAATTTCAGTTGAAATTTTTTCAAAGTCCCTTAAAAATTTTCCAATTTTTGTCCCAATTCTTCCCATTCCCATTGAAACTTTTCAAATCCCTCTCAAAATTGTTGAAATTCTCTTGAAGCTTTTAAAATTCTCTCTAGAATTTTCAAAATCCATGTCCACATGTTTACAATTTCACGTCAAAAAATGGCTAAAATTCCAGTTGAAATTTTTTCAAAGTCCCTTAAAAATTTTCCAATTTTTGTCCCAATTCTTCCCATTCCCATTGAAACTTTTCAAATCCCTCTCAAAATTGTTGAAATTCTGTTGAAGCTTTTAAAATTTTCTCTAGAATTTTCAAAATTCATGGGCACATGTTTACAATTTCACGTCAAAAAATGGCTAAAATTCCAGTTGAAATTTTTTCAAAGTCCCTTAAAAATTTTCCAATTTTTGTCCCAATTCTTCCCAGTCCCATTGAAACTTTTCAAATCCCTCTCAAAATTGTTGAAATTCTCTTGAAGCTTTTAAAATTCTCTCTAGAATTTTCAAAATCCATGGCCACATGTTTACAATTTCACGTCAAAAAATGGCTAAAATTCCAGTTGAAATTTTTTCAAAGTCCCTTCAAAATTTTCCAATTTTTGTCCCAATTCTTCCCATTCCCATTGAAACTTTTCAAATCCCTCTCAAAATTGTTGAAATTCTGTTGAAGCTTTTAAAATTCTCTCTAGAATTTTCAAAATCCATGGCCACATGTTTACAATTTCACGTCAAAAAATGGCTAAAATTCCAGTTGAAATTTTTTCAAAGTCCCTTAAAAATTTTCCAATTTTTGTCCCAATTCTTCCCATTCCCATTGAAACTTTTCAAATCCCTCTCCAAATTGTAGAAATTCTCTTGAAGCTTTTAAAATTCTCTCTAGAATTTTCAAAATCCATGGCCACATGTTTACAATTTCACGTCAAAAAATGGCTAAAATTCCAGTTGAAATTTTTTCAAAGTCCCTTCAAAATTTTCCAATTTTTGTCCCAATTCTTCCCATTCCCATTGAAACTTTTCAAATCCCTCTCAAAATTGTTGAAATTCTGTTGAAGCTTTTAAAATTCTCTCTAGAATTTTCAAAATCCATGTCCACATGTTTACAATTTCACGTCAAAAAATGGCTAAAATTCCAGTTGAAATTTTTTCAAAGTCCCTTAAAAATTTTCCAATTTTTGTCCCAATTCTTCCCATTCCCATTGAAACTTTTCAAATCCCTCTCAAAATTGCTGAAATTCTCTTGAAGCTTTTAAAATTCTCTCTAGAATTTTCAAAATCCATGGCCACATGTTTACAATTTCACATCAAAAAATGGCTAAAATTCCAGTTGAAATTTTTTCAAAGTCCCTTAAAAATTTTCCAATTTTTGTCCCAATTCTTCCCATTCCCATTGAAACTTTTCAAATCCCTCTCCAAATTGTTGAAATTCTCTTGAAGCTTTTAAAATTCTCTCTAGAATTTTCAAAATCCATGTCCACATGTTTACAATTTCACGTCAAAAAATGGCTAAAATTCCAGTTGAAATTTTTTCAAAGTCCCTTCAAAATTTTCCAATTTTTGTCCCAATTCTTCCCATTCCCATTGAAACTTTTCAAATCCCTCTCAAAATTGTTGAAATTCTCTTGAAGCTTTTAAAATTCTCTCTAGAATTTTCAAAATCCATGGCCACATGTTTACAATTTCACGTCAAAAAATGGCTAAAATTCCAGTTGAAATTTTTTCAAAGTCCCTTAAAAATTTTCCAATTTTTGTCCCAATTCTTCCCATTCCCATTGAAACTTTTCAAATCCCTCTCCAAATTGTTGAAATTCTCTTGAAGCTTTTAAAATTCTCTCTAGAATTTTCAAAATCCATGGCCACATGTTTACAATTTCACATAAAAAAATTGCTAAAATTCCAGTTGAAATTTTTTCAAAGTCCCTTCAAAATTTTCCAATTTTTGTCCCAATTCTTCCCATTCCCATTGAAACTTTTCAAATCCCTCTCAAAATTGTTGAAATTCTGTTGAAGCTTTTAAAATTCTCTCTAGAATTTTCAAAATCCATGTCCACATGTTTACAATTTCACGTCAAAAAATGGCTAAAATTCCAGTTGAAATTTTTTCAAAGTCCCTTAAAAATTTTCCAATTTTTGTCCCAATTCTTCCCATTCCCATTGAAACTTTTCAAATCCCTCTCCAAATTGTTGAAATTCTCTTGAAGCTTTTAAAATGCTCTCTAGAATTTTCAAAATCCATGGCCACATGTTTACAATTTCACATCAAAAAATGGCTAAAATTCCAGTTGAAATTTTTTCAAAGTCCCTTAAAAATTTTCCAATTTTTGTCCCAATTCTTCCCATTCCCATTGAAACTTTTCAAATCCCTCTCCAAATTGTTGAAATTCTCTTGAAGCTTTTAAAATTCTCTCTAGAATTTTCAAAATCCATGGCCACATGTTTACAATTTCACGTCAAAAAATGGCTAAAATTCCAGTTGAAATTTTTTCAAAGTCCCTTAAAAATTTTCCAATTTTTGTCCCAATTCTTCCCATTCCCATTGAAACTTTTCAAATCCCTCTCAAAATTGTTGAAATTCTCTTGAAGCTTTTAAAATTCTCTCTAGAATTTTCAAAATCCATGGGCACATGTTTACAATTTCATGTAAAAAAATGGCTAAAATTCCAGTTGAAATTTTTTCAAAGTCCCTTAAAAATTTTCCAATTTTTGTCCCAATTCTTCCCATTCCCATTGAAACTTTTCAAATCCCTCTCCAAATTGTTGAAATTCTCTTGAAGCTTTTAAAATTCTCTCTAGAATTTTCAAAATCCATGGCCACATGTTTACAATTTCACATAAAAAAATTGCTAAAATTCCAGTTGAAATTTTTTCAAAGTCCCTGAAAAATTTTCCAATTTTTGTCCCAATTCTTCCCATTCCCATTGAAACTTTTCAAATCCCTCTCCAAATTGTTGAAATTCTCTTGAAGCTTTTAAAATTCTCTCTAGAATTTTCAAAATCCATGGCCACATGTTTACAATTTCACGTCAAAAAATGGCTAAAATTCCAGTTGAAATTTTTCAAAGTCCCTTCAAAATTTTCCAATTTTTGTCCCAATTCTTCCCATTCCCATTGAAACTTTTCAAATCCCTCTCAAAATTGTTGAAATTCTCTTGAAGCTTTTAAAATTCTCTCTAGAATTTTCAAAATCCATGTCCACATGTTTACAATTTCACATCAAAAAATGGCTAAAATTCCAGTTGAAATTTTTTCAAAGTCCCTTCAAAATTTTCCAATTTTTTGTCCCAATTCTTCCCATTCCCATTGAAACTTTTCAAATCCCTCTCAAAATTGTTGAAATTCTCTTGAAGCTTTTAAAATTCTCTCTAGAATTTTCAAAATCCATGGCCACATGTTTACAATTTCACGTCAAAAAATGGCTAAAATTCCAGTTGAAATTTTTTCAAAGTCCCTTAAAAATTTTCCAATTTTTGTCCCAATTCTTCCCATTCCCATTGAAACTTTTCAAATCCCTCTCAAAATTGTTGAAATTCTCTTGAAGCTTTTAAAATTCTCTCTAGAATTTTCAAAATCCATGGCCACATGTTTACAATTTCACGTAAAAAAAAATGCTAAAATTTCAGTTGAAATTTTTTCAAAGTCCCTTAAAAATTTTCCAATTTTTGTCCCAATTCTTCCCATTCCCATTGAAACTTTTCAAATCCCTCTCAAAATTGTTGAAATTCTGTTGAAGCTTTTAAAATTCTCTCTAGAATTTTCAAAATCCATGGCCACATGTTTACAATTTCACGTCAAAAAATGGCTAAAATTCCAGTTGAAATTTTTTCAAAGTCCCTTAAAAATTTTCCAATTTTTGTCCCAATTCTTCCCATTCCCATTGAAACTTTTCAAATCCCTCTCCAAATTGTTGAAATTCTCTTGAAGCTTTTAAAATTCTCTCTAGAATTTTCAAAATCCATGGCCACATGTTTACAATTTCACGTCAAAAAATGGCTAAAATTCCAGTTGAAATTTTTTCAAAGTCCCTTAAAAATTTTCCAATTTTTGTCCCAATTCTTCCCAGTCCCATTGAAACTTTTCAAATCCCTCTCAAAATTGTTGAAATTCTCTTGAAGCTTTTAAAATTCTCTCTAGAATTTTCAAAATCCATGGCCACATGTTTACAATTTCACGTCAAAAAATGGCTAAAATTCCAGTTGAAATTTTTTCAAAGTCCCTTCAAAATTTTCCAATTTTTGTCCCAATTCTTCCCATTCCCATTGAAACTTTTCAAATCCCTCTCAAAATTGTTGAAATTCTGTTGAAGCTTTTAAAATTCTCTCTAGAATTTTCAAAATCCATGGCCACATGTTTACAATTTCACGTCAAAAAATGGCTAAAATTCCAGTTGAAATTTTTTCAAAGTCCCTTAAAAATTTTCCAATTTTTGTCCCAATTCTTCCCATTCCCATTGAAACTTTTCAAATCCCTCTCAAAATTGTTGAAATTCTCTTGAAGCTTTTAAAATTCTCTCTAGAATTTTCAAAATCCATGGCCACATGTTTACAATTTCACATCAAAAAATGGCTAAAATTCCAGTTGAAATTTTTTCAAAGTCCCTTAAAAATTTTCCAATTTTTGTCCCAATTCTTCCCATTCCCATTGAAACTTTTCAAATCCCTCTCAAAATTGTTGAAATTCTCTTGAAGCTTTTAAAATTCTCTCTAGAATTTTCAAAATCCATGTCCACATGTTTACAATTTCACGTCAAAAAATGGCTAAAATTCCAGTTGAAATTTTTTCAAAGTCCCTTAAAAATTTTCCAATTTTTGTCCCAATTCTTCCCATTCCCATTGAAACTTTTCAAATCCCTCTCCAAATTGTTGAAATTCTCTTGAAGCTTTTAAAATTCTCTCTAGAATTTTCAAAATCCATGGGCACATGTTTACAATTTCACGTCAAAAAATGGCTAAAATTCCAGTTGAAATTTTTTCAAAGTCCCTTAAAAATTTTCCAATTTTTGTCCCAATTCTTCCCATTCCCATTGAAACTTTTCAAATCCCTCTCAAAATTGTTGAAATTCTCTTGAAGCTTTTAAAATTCTCTCTAGAATTTTCAAAATCCATGGCCACATGTTTACAATTTCATGTAAAAAAATGGCTAAAATTCCAGTTGAAATTTTTCAAAGTCCCTTAAAAATTTTCCAATTTTTGTCCCAATTCTTCCCATTCCCATTGAAACTTTTCAAATCCCTCTCAAAATTGTTGAAATTCTCTTGAAGCTTTTAAAATTCTCTCTAGAATTTTTAAAATCCATGTCCACATGTTTACAATTTCACGTCAAAAAATGGCTAAAATTCCAGTTGAAATTTTTTCAAAGTCCCTTAAAAATTTTCCAATTTTTGTCCCAATTCTTCCCATTCCCATTGAAACTTTTCAAATCCCTCTCAAAATTGTTGAAATTCTCTTGAAGCTTTTAAAATTCTCTCCAGAATTTTCAAAATCCATGTCCACATGTTTACAATTTCACGTCAAAAAATGGCTAAAATTCCAGTTGAAATTTTTTCAAAGTCCCTTAAAAATTTTCCAATTTTTGTCCCAATTCTTCCCATTCCCATTGAAACTTTTCAAATCCCTCTCAAAATTGTTGAAATTCTCTTGAAGCTTTTAAAATTCTCTCTAGAATTTTCAAAATCCATGTCCACATGTTTACAATTTCACATAAAAAATGGCTAAAATTCCAGTTGAAATTTTTTCAAAGTCCCTTAAAAATTTTCCAATTTTTGTCCCAATTCTTCCCATTCTCATTGAAACTTTTCAAATCCCTCTCAAAATTGTTGAAATTCTGTTGAAGCTTTTAAAATTCTCTCCAGAATTTTCAAAATCCATGTCCACATGTTTCCAATTTCACGTAAAAAATTGGCTAAAATTCCAGTTGAAATTTTTTCAAAGTCCCTTAAAAATTTTCCAATTTTTGTCCCAATTCTTCCCATTCCCATTGAAACTTTTCAAATCCCTCTCAAAATTGTTGAAATTCTCTTGAAGCTTTTAAAATTCTCTCTAGAATTTTCAAAATCCATGTCCACGTGTTTACAATTTCATGTGAAAAAATGGCTAAAATTCCAGTTGAAATTTTTTCAAAGTCCCTTAAAAATTTTCCAATTTTTGTCCCAATTCTTCCCATTCCCATTGAAACTTTTCAAATCCCTCTCAAAATTGTTGAAATTCTCTTGAAGCTTTTAAAATTCTCTCTAGAATTTTCAAAATCCATGTCCACATGTTTACAATTTCACGTCAAAAAATGGCTAAAATTCCAGTTGAAATTTTTTCAAAGTCCCTTAAAAATTTTCCAATTTTTGTCCCAATTCTTCCCATTCCCATTGAAACTTTTCAAATCCCTCTCAAAATTGTTGAAATTCTCTTGTAGCTTTTAAAATTCTCTCTAGAATTTTCAAAATCCATGGCCACATGTTTACAATTTCACGTCAAAGAATGGCTAAAATTCCAGTTGAAATTTTTTCAAAGTCCCTTAAAAGTTTTCCAATTTTTGTCCCAATTCTTCCCATTCCCATTGAAACTTTTCAAATCCCTCTCAAAATTGTTGAAATTCTCTTGAAGCTTTTAAAATTCTCTCTAGAATGTTCAAAATCCATGTCCACATGTTTACAATTTCACGTCAAAAAATGGCTAAAATTCCAGTTGAAATTTTTTCAAAGTCCCTTAAAAATTTTCCAATTTTTGTCCCAATTCTTCCCATTCCCATTGAAACTTTTCAAATCCCTCTCAAAATTGTTGAAATTCTCTTGAAGCTTTTAAAATTCTCTCTAGAATTTTCAAAATCCATGTCCACAAGTTTACAATTTCACGTAAAATGATTGGAAAAATTCCAGTTGAAATTTTTCAAAGTCCCTTAAAAATTTTCCAATTTTTGTCCCAATTCTTCCCATTCCCATTGAAACTTTTCAAATCCCTCTCAAAATTGTTGAAATTCTCTTGTAGCTTTTAAAATTCTCTCTAGAATGTTCAAAATCCAAGTCCACATGTTTACAATTTCACATAAAAAAATGGCTAAAATTCCAGTTGAAATTTTTCCAAAGTCCCTTCAAAATTTTCCAATTTTTGTCCCAATTCTTCCCATTCCCATTGAAACTTTTCAAATCCCTCTCAAAATTGTTGAAATTCTCTTGAAGCTTTTAAAATTCTCTCTAGAATGTTCAAAATCCATGTCCACATGTTTACAATTTCACGTCAAAAAATGGCTAAAATTCCAGTTGAAATTTTTTCAAAGTCCCTTCAAAATTTTCCAATTTTTGTCCCAATTCTTCCCATTCCCATTGAAACTTTTCAAATCCCTCTCAAAATTGTTGAAATTCTCTTGAAGCTTTTAAAATTCTCTCTAGAATTTTCAAAATCCATGTCCACATGTTTACAATTTCACGTCAAAAAATGGCTAAAATTCCAGTTGAAATGTTTTCAAAGTCCCTTAAAAATTTTCCAATTTTTGTCCCAATTCTTCCCATTCCCATTGAAACTTTTCAAATCCCTCTCAAAATTGTTGAAATTCTCTTGAAGCTTTTAAAATTCTCTCTAGAATTTTCAAAATCCATGTCCACAAGTTTACAATTTCACGTCAAAAAATGGCTAAAATTCCAGTTGAAATTTTTTCAAAGTCTTAAAAATTTTCCAATTTTTGTCCCAATTCTTCCCATTCCCATTGAAACTTTTCAAATCCCTCTCAAAATTGTTGAAATTCTCTTGAAGCTTTTAAAATTCTCTCTAGAATTTTCAAAATCCATGTCCACATGTTTACAATTTCACGTCAAAAATGCTAAAATTCCAGTTGAAATTTTTTCAAAGTCCCTGAAAAATTTTCCAATTTTTGTCCCAATTCTTCCCATTCCCATTGAAACTTTTCAAATCCCTCTCAAAATTGTTGAAATTCTGTTGAAGCTTTTAAAATTCTCTCTAGAATTTTCAAAATCCATGTCCACATGTTTACAATTTCACATAAAAAAATGGCTAAAATTCCAGTTGAAATTTTTTCAAAGTCCCTTAAAAATTTTCCAATTTTTGTCCCAATTCTTCCCATTCCCATTGAAACTTTTCAAATCCCTCTCAAAATTGTTGAAATTCTCTTGAAGCTTTTAAAATTCTCTCTAGAATTTTCAAAATCCATGTCCACATGTTTACAATTTCACGTCAAAAAATGGCTAAAATTCCAGTTGAAATTTTTTCAAAGTCCCTGAAAAATTTTCCAATTTTTGTCCCAATTCTTCCCATTCCCATTGAAACTTTTCAAATCCCTCTCCAAATTGTTGAAATTCTCTTGAAGCTTTTAAAATTCTCTCTAGAATTTTCAAAATCCATGTCCACATGTTTACAATTTCACGTCAAAATATGGCTAAAATTCCAGTTGAAATTTTTTCAAAGTCCCTTAAAAATTTTCCAATTTTTGTCCCAATTCTTCCCATTCCCATTGAAACTTTTCAAATCCCTCTCAAAATTGTTGAAATTCTCTTGAAGCTTTTAAACTTCTCTCCAGAATTTTCAAAATCCATGTCCACATGTTTACAATTTCACGTCAAAAATGCTAAAATTCCAGTTGAAATTTTTTCAAAGTCCCTTAAAAATTTTCCAATTTTTGTCCCAATTCTTCCCATTCCCATTGAAACTTTTCAAATCCCTCTCAAAATTGTTGAAATTCTCTTGAAGCTTTTAAAATTCTCTCCAGAATTTTCAAAATCCATGTCCACATGTTTACAATTTCACGTAAAAAAAAGGCTAAAATTCCAGTTGAAATTTTTTCAAAGTCCCTTCAAAATTTTCCAATTTTTGTCCCAATTCTTCCCATTCCCATTGAAACTTTTCAAATCCCTCTCAAAATTGTTGAAATTCTGTTGAAGCTTTTAAAATTCTCTCCAGAATTTTCA
Organism: Streptopelia decaocto; assembly: GCF_964273445.1. NCBI lineage: Eukaryota > Metazoa > Chordata > Aves > Columbiformes > Columbidae > Streptopelia > Streptopelia decaocto. The sequence goes on from NW_028116782.1 coordinate 84,812, forward strand.
AAATCCATGTCCACAGGTTTACAATTTCATGTAAAAAAATGGCTAAAATTCCAGTGGAAATTTTTTCAAAGTCCCTTAAAAATTTTCCAATTTTTGTCCCAATTCTTCCCATTCCCATTGAAACTTTTCAAATCCCTCTCAAAATTGTTGAAATTCTGTTGAAGCTTTTAAAATTCTCTCTAGAATTTTCAAAATCCATGTCCACATGTTTACAATTTCACATAAAAAAATGGCTAAAATTCCAGTTGAAATTTTTTCAAAGTCCCTTAAAAATTTTCCAATTTTTGTCCCAATTCTTCCCATTCCCATTGAAACTTTTCAAATCCCTCTCAAAATTGTTGAAATTCTCTTGAAGCTTTTAAAATTCTCTCCAGAATTTTCAAAATCCATGTCCACATGTTTACAATTTCACGTCAAAAAATGGCTAAAATTCCAGTTGAAATTTTTTCAAAGTCCCTGAAAAATTTTCCAATTTTTGTCCCAATTCTTCCCATTCCCATTGAAACTTTTCAAATCCCTCTCAAAATTGTTGAAATTCTCTTGAAGCTTTTAAAATTCTCTCTAGAATTTTCAAAATCCATGTCCACATGTTTACAATTTCACGTCAAAAAATGGCTAAAATTCCAGTTGAAATTTTTTCAAAGTCCCTTCAAAATTTTCCAATTTTTGTCCCAATTCTTCCCATTCCCATTGAAACTTTTCAAATCCCTCTCAAAATTGTTGAAATTCTCTTGAAGCTTTTAAAATTCTCTCTAGAATTTTCAAAATCCATGTCCACATGTTTACAATTTCACGTCAAAAAATGGCTAAAATTCCAGTTGAAATTTTTTCAAAGTCCCTTAAAAATTTTCCAATTTTTGTCCCAATTCTTCCCATTCCCATTGAAACTTTTCAAATCCCTCTCAAAATTGTTGAAATTCTCTTGAAGCTTTTAAAATTCTCTCCAGAATTTTCAAAATCCATGTCCACATGTTTACAATTTCACGTCAAAAAATGGCTAAAATTCCAGTTGAAATTTTTTCAAAGTCCCTGAAAAATTTTCCAATTTTTGTCCCAATTCTTCCCATTCCCATTGAAACTTTTCAAATCCCTCTCAAAATTGTTGAAATTCTCTTGAAGCTTTTAAAATTCTCTCCAGAATTTTCAAAATCCATGTCCACATGTTTACAATTTCACGTCAAAAAATGGCTAAAATTCCAGTTGAAATTTTTTCAAAGTCCCTGAAAAATTTTCCAATTTTTGTCCCAATTCTTCCCATTCCCATTGAAACTTTTCAAATCCCTCTCCAAATTGTTGAAATTCTCTTGAAGCTTTTAAAATTCTCTCCAGAATTTTCAAAATCCATGTCCACATGTTTACAATTTCACATCAAAAATGCTAAAATTCCAGTTGAAATTTTTTCAAAGTCCCTTAAAAATTTTCCAATTTTTGTCCCAATTCTTCCCATTCCCATTGAAACTTTTCAAATCCCTCTCAAAATTGTTGAAATTCTCTTGAAGCCTTTAAAATTCTCTCTAGAATTTTCAAAATCCATGTCCACAGGTTTACAATTTCACGTCAAAAAATGGCTAAAATTCCAGTTGAAATTTTTTCAAAGTCCCTTAAAAATTTTCCAATTTTTGTCCCAATTCTTCCCATTCCCATTGAAACTTTTCAAATCCCTCTCAAAATGGTTGAAATTCTCTTGAAGCTTTTAAAATTCTCTCTAGAATTTTCAAAATCCATGTCCACATGTTTACAATTTCACATAAAAAAATGGCTAAAATTCCAGTTGAAATTTTTTCAAAGTCCCTTCAAAATTTTCCAATTTTTGTCCCAATTCTTCCCATTCCCATTGAAACTTTTCAAATCCCTCTCAAAATTGTTGAAATTCTCTTGAAGCTTTTAAAATTCTCTCTAGAATTTTCAAAATCCATGTCCACATGTTTACAATTTCACATAAAAAAATGGCTAAAATTCCAGTTGAAATTTTTTCAAAGTCCCTGAAAAATTTTCCAATTTTTGTCCCAATTCTTCCCATTCATTGAAACTTTTCAAATCCCTCTCAAAATTGTTGAAATTCTCTTGAAGCTTTTAAAATTCTCTCTAGAATTTTCAAAATCCATGTCCACATGTTTACAATTTCACGTCAAAAAATGGCTAAAATTCCAGTTGAAATTTTTTCAAAGTCCCTGAAAAATTTTCCAATTTTTGTCCCAATTCTTACCATTCCCATTGAAACTTTTCAAATCCCTCTCAAAATTGTTGAAATTCTCTTGAAGCTTTTAAAATTCTCTCTAGAATTTTCAAAATCCATGTCCACATGTTTACAATTTCACGTCAAAAAATGGCTACAATTCCAGTTGAAATTTTTTCAAAGTCCCTTAAAAATTTTCCAATTTTTGTCCCAATTCTTCCCATTCCCATTGAAACTTTTCAAATCCCTCTCAAAATTGTTGAAATTCTCTTGAAGCTTTTAAAATTCTCTCTAGAATTTTCAAAATCCATGTCCACATGTTTACAATTTCACGTCAAAAATGCTAAAATTCCAGTTGAAATTTTTTCAAAGTCCCTGAAAAATTTTCCAATTTTTGTCCCAATTCTTCCCATTCCCATTGAAACTTTTCAAATCCCTCTCAAAATTGTTGAAATTCTGTTGAAGCTTTTAAAATTCTCTCTAGAATTTTCAAAATCCATGTCCACATGTTTACAATTTCACATAAAAAAATGGCTAAAATTCCAGTTGAAATTTTTTCAAAGTCCCTTAAAAATTTTCCAATTTTTGTCCCAATTCTTCCCATTCCCATTGAAACTTTTCAAATCCCTCTCAAAATTGTTGAAATTCTCTTGAAGCTTTTAAAATTCTCTCTAGAATTTTCAAAATCCATGTCCACATGTTTACAATTTCACGTCAAAAAATGGCTAAAATTCCAGTTGAAATTTTTTCAAAGTCCCTGAAAAATTTTCCAATTTTTGTCCCAATTCTTCCCATTCCCATTGAAACTTTTCAAATCCCTCTCAAAATTGTTGAAATTCTCTTGAAGCTTTTAAAATTCTCTCTAGAATTTTCAAAATCCATGTCCACATGTTTACAATTTCACGTCAAAAAATGGCTAAAATTCCAGTTGAAATTTTTTCAAAGTCCCTTAAAAATTTTCCAATTTTTGTCCCAATTCTTCCCATTCCCATTGAAACTTTTCAAATCCCTCTCAAAATTGTTGAAATTCTCTTGAAGCTTTTAAAATTCTCTCCAGAATTTTCAAAATCCATGTCCACATGTTTACAATTTCACGTCAAAAAATGGCTAAAATTCCAGTTGAAATTTTTTCAAAGTCCCTGAAAAATTTTCCAATTTTTGTCCCAATTCTTCCCATTCCCATTGAAACTTTTCAAATCCCTCTCCAAATTGTTGAAATTCTCTTGAAGCTTTTAAAATTCTCTCCAGAATTTTCAAAATCCATGTCCACATGTTTACAATTTCACGTCAAAAAATGGCTAAAATTCCAGTTGAAATTTTTTCAAAGTCCCTTCAAAATTTTCCAATTTTTGTCCCAATTCTTCCCCATTCCCATTGAAACTTTTCAAATCCCTCTCAAAATGGTTGAAATTCTCTTGAAGCTTTTAAAATTCTCTCTAGAATTTTCAAAATCCATGTCCACATGTTTACAATTTCACATAAAAAAATGGCTAAAATTCCAGTTGAAATTTTTTCAAAGTCCCTTCAAAATTTTCCAATTTTTGTCCCAATTCTTCCCATTCCCATTGAAACTTTTCAAATCCCTCTCAAAATTGTTGAAATTCTCTTGAAGCTTTTAAAATTCTCTCTAGAATTTTCAAAATCCATGTCCACATGTTTACAATTTCACATAAAAAAATGGCTAAAATTCCAGTTGAAATTTTTTCAAAGTCCCTGAAAAATTTTCCAATTTTTGTCCCAATTCTTCCCATTCCCATTGAAACTTTTCAATCCCTCTCCAAATTGTTGAAATTCTCTTGAAGCTTTTAAAATTCTCTCTAGAATTTTCAAAATCCATGTCCACATGTTTACAATTTCACGTCAAAAAATGGCTAAAATTCCAGTTGAAATTTTTTCAAAGTCCCTGAAAAATTTTCCGATTTTTGTCCCAATTCTTACCATTCCCATTGAAACTTTTCAAATCCCTCTCAAAATTGTTGAAATTCTCTTGAAGCTTTTAAAATTCTCTCTAGAATTTTCAAAATCCATGTCCACATGTTTACAATTTCACGTCAAAAAATGGCTAAAATTCCAGTTGAAATTTTTTCAAAGTCCCTTAAAAATTTTCCAATTTTTGTCCCAATTCTTCCCATTCCCATTGAAACTTTTCAAATCCCTCTCAAAATTGTTGAAATTCTCTTGAAGCTTTTAAAATTCTCTCTAGAATTTTCAAAATCCATGTCCACATGTTTACAATTTCACGTCAAAAATGCTAAAATTCCAGTTGAAATTTTTTCAAAGTCCCTGAAAAATTTTCCAATTTTTGTCCCAATTCTTCCCATTCCCATTGAAACTTTTCAAATCCCTCTCAAAATTGTTGAAATTCTGTTGAAGCTTTTAAAATTCTCTCTAGAATTTTCAAAATCCATGTCCACATGTTTACAATTTCACATAAAAAAATGGCTAAAATTCCAGTTGAAATTTTTTCAAAGTCCCTTAAAAATTTTCCAATTTTTGTCCCAATTCTTCCCATTCCCATTGAAACTTTTCAAATCCCTCTCAAAATTGTTGAAATTCTCTTGAAGCTTTTAAAATTCTCTCTAGAATTTTCAAAATCCATGTCCACATGTTTACAATTTCACGTCAAAAAATGGCTAAAATTCCAGTGGAAATTTTTCAAAGTCCCTGAAAAATTTTCCAATTTTTGTCCCAATTCTTCCCATTCCCATTGAAACTTTTCAAATCCCTCTCAAAATTGTTGAAATTCTCTTGAAGCTTTTAAAATTCTCTCTAGAATTTTCAAAATCCATGTCCACATGTTTACAATTTCACGTCAAAAAATGGCTAAAATTCCAGTTGAAATTTTTTCAAAGTCCCTTAAAAATTTTCCAATTTTTGTCCCAATTCTTCCCATTCCCATTGAAACTTTTCAAATCCCTCTCAAAATTGTTGAAATTCTCTTGAAGCTTTTAAACTTCTCTCCAGAATTTTCAAAATCCATGTCCACATGTTTACAATTTCACGTCAAAAATGCTAAAATTCCAGTTGAAATTTTTTCAAAGTCCCTTAAAAATTTTCCAATTTTTGTCCCAATTCTTCCCATTCCCATTGAAACTTTTCAAATCCCTCTCAAAATTGTTGAAATTCTCTTGAAGCTTTTAAAATTCTCTCCAGAATTTTCAAAATCCATGTCCACATGTTTACAATTTCACGTAAAAAAATGCTAAAATTCCAGTTGAAATTTTTTCAAAGTCCCTTAAAAATTTTCCAATTTTTGTCCCAATTCTTCCCATTCCCATTGAAACTTTTCAAATCCCTCTCAAAATTGTTGAAATTCTCTTGAAGCTTTTAAAATTCTCTCCAGAATTTTCAAAATCCATGTCCACAGGTTTACAATTTCATGTAAAAAAATGGCTAAAATTCCAGTTGAAATTTTTTCAAAGTCCCTTAAAAATTTTCCAATTTTTGTCCCAATTCTTCCCATTCCCATTGAAACTTTTCAAATCCCTCTCAAAATTGTTGACATTCTCTTGAAGCTTTTAAAATTCTCTCTAGAATTTTCAAAATCCATGTCCACATGTTTACAATTTCACGTCAAAAATGCTAAAATTCCAGTTGAAATTTTTTCAAAGTCCCTTAAAAATTTTCCAATTTTTGTCCCAATTCTTCCCATTCCCATTGAAACTTTTCAAATCCCTCTCAAAATTGTTGAAATTCTGTTGAAGCTTTTAAAATTCTCTCTAGAATTTTCAAAATCCATGTCCACATGTTTACAATTTCACATAAAAAAATGGCTAAAATTCCAGTTGAAATTTTTTCAAAGTCCCTTAAAAATTTTCCAATTTTTGTCCCAATTCTTCCCATTCCCATTGAAACTTTTCAAATCCCTCTCAAAATTGTTGAAATTCCCTTGAAGCTTTTAAAATTCTCTCTAGAATTTTCAAAATCCATGTCCACATGTTTACAATTTCACGTCAAAAAATGGCTAAAATTCCAGTTGAAATTTTTTCAAAGTCCCTGAAAAATTTTCCAATTTTTGTCCCAATTCTTCCCATTCCCATTGAAACTTTTCAAATCCCTCTCAAAATTGTTGAAATTCTCTTGAAGCTTTTAAAATTCTCTCTAGAATTTTCAAAATCCATGTCCACATGTTTACAATTTCACATAAAAAATGGCTAAAATTCCAGTTGAAATTTTTTCAAAGTCCCTTAAAAATTTTCCAATTTTTGTCCCAATTCTTCCCATTCCCATTGAAACTTTTCAAATCCCTCTCAAAATTGTTGAAATTCTCTTGAAGCTTTTAAACTTCTCTCCAGAATTTTCAAAATCCATGTCCACATGTTTACAATTTCACGTCAAAAATGCTAAAATTCCAGTTGAAATTTTGTCAAAGTCCCTTAAAAATTTTCCAATTTTTGTCCCAATTCTTCCCATTCCCATTGAAACTTTTCAAATCCCTCTCAAAATTGTTGAAATTCTCTTGAAGCTTTTAAAATTCTCTCCAGAATGTTCAAAATCCATGTCCACATGTTTACAATTTCATGTAAAAAAATGGCTAAAATTCCAGTTGAAATTTTTTCAAAGTCCCTTAAAAATTTTCCAATTTTTGTCCCAATTCTTCCCATTCCCATTGAAACTTTTCAAATCCCTCTCAAAATTGTTGAAATTCTCTTGAAGCTTTTAAAATTCTCTCTAGAATTTTCAAAATCCATGTCCACATGTTTACAATTTCACATAAAAAATGGCTAAAATTCCAGTTGAAATTTTTTCAAAGTCCCTTAAAAATTTTCCAATTTTTGTCCCAATTCTTCCCATTCCCATTGAAACTTTTCAAATCCCTCTCAAAATTGTTGAAATTCTGTTGAAGCTTTTAAAATTCTCTCCAGAATTTTCAAAATCCATGTCCACATGTTTACAATTTCACGTCAAAAAATGGCTAAAATTCCAGTTGAAATTTTTCAAAGTCCCTGAAAAATTTTCCAATTTTTGTCCCAATTCTTCCCATTCCCATTGAAACTTTTCAAATCCCTCTCCAAATTGTTGAAATTCTCTTGAAGCTTTTAAAATTCTCTCTAGAATTTTCAAAATCCATGTCCACATGTTTACAATTTCACATAAAAAAATGGCTAAAATTCCAGTTGAAATTTTTTCAAAGTCCCTTAAAAATTTTCCAATCTTTGTCCCAATTCTTCCCATTCCCATTGAAACTTTTCAAATCCCTCTCAAAATTGTTGAAATTCTCTTGAAGCTTTTAAAATTCTCTCTAGAATTTTCAAAATCCATGTCCACATGTTTACAATTTCACGTAAAAAAATGGCTAAAATTCCAGTTGAAATTTTTTCAAAGTCCCTTAAAAATTTTCCAATTTTTGTCCCAATTCTTCCCATTCCCATTGAAACTTTTCAAATCCCTCTCAAAATTGTTGAAATTCTCTTGAAGCTTTTAAAATTCTCTCTAGAATTTTCAAAATCCATGTCCACATGTTTACAATTTCACATAAAAAAATGGCTAAAATTCCAGTTGAAATTTTTTCAAAGTCCCTTCAAAATTTTCCAATTTTTGTCCCAATTCTTCCCATTCCCATTGAAACTTTTCAAATCCCTCTCAAAATTGTTGAAATTCTCTTGAAGCTTTTAAAATTCTCTCCAGAATTTTCAAAATCCATGTCCACATGTTTACAATTTCACGTCAAAAATGCTAAAATTCCAGTTGAAATTTTTTCAAAGTCCCTTAAAAATTTTCCAATTTTTGTCCCAATTCTTCCCATTCCCATTGAAACTTTTCAAATCCCTCTCAAAATTGTTGAAATTCTCTTGAAGCTTTTAAAATTCTCTCTAGAATTTTCAAAATCCATGTCCACATGTTTACAATTTCACGTCAAAAAATGGCTAAAATTCCAGTTGAAATTTTTTCAAAGTCCCTTAAAAATTTTCCAATTTTTGTCCCAATTCTTCCCATTCCCATTGAAACTTTTCAAATCCCTCTCAAAATTGTTGAAATTCTCTTGAAGCTTTTAAAATTCTCTCTAGAATTTTCAAAATCCATGTCCACATGTTTACAATTTCACGTCAAAAAATGGCTAAAATTCCAGTTGAAATTTTTTCAAAGTCCCTTAAAAATTTTCCAATTTTTGTCCCAATTCTTCCCATTCCCATTGAAACTTTTCAAATCCCTCTCAAAATTGTTGAAATTCTCTTGAAGCTTTTAAAATTCTCTCTAGAATTTTCAAAATCCATGTCCACATGTTTACAATTTCACGTCAAAAAATGGCTAAAATTCCAGTTGAAATTTTTTCAAAGTCCCTTAAAAATTTTCCAATTTTTGTCCCAATTCTTCCCATTCCCATTGAAACTTTTCAAATCCCTCTCAAAATTGTTGAAATTCTCTTGAAGCTTTTAAAATTCTCTCTAGAATTTTCAAAATCCATGTCCACATGTTTACAATTTCACATAAAAAAATGGCTAAAATTCCAGTTGAAATTTTTTCAAAGTCCCTTAAAAATTTTCCAATTTTTGTCCCAATTCTTCCCATTCCCATTGAAACTTTTCAAATCCCTCTCAAAATTGTTGAAATTCTCTTGAAGCTTTTAAAATTCTCTCCAGAATTTTCAAAATCCATGTCCACATGTTTACAATTTCACGTCAAAAAATGGCTAAAATTCCAGTTGAAATTTTTCAAAGTCCCTTAAAAATTTTCCAATTTTTGTCCCAATTCTTCCCATTCCCATTGAAACTTTTCAAATCCCTCTCCAAATTGTTGAAATTCTCTTGAAGCTTTTAAAATTCTCTCTAGAATTTTCAAAATCCATGTCCACATGTTTACAATTTCACGTCAAAAAATGGCTAAAATTCCAGTTGAAATTTTTTCAAAGTCCCTTCAAAATTTTCCAATTTTTGTCCCAATTCTTCCCATTCCCATTGAAACTTTTCAAATCCCTCTCAAAATTGTTGAAATTCTCTTGAAGCTTTTAAAATTCTCTCTAGAATTTTCAAAATCCATGTCCACATGTTTACAATTTCACGTCAAAAAATGGCTAAAATTCCAGTTGAAATTTTTCAAAGTCCCTTCAAAATTTTCCAATTTTTGTCCCAATTCTTCCCATTCCCATTGAAACCTTTCAAATCCCTCTCAAAATTGTTGAAATTCTCTTGAAGCTTTTAAAATTCTCTCTAGAATTTTCAAAATCCATGTCCACATGTTTACAATTTCACATAAAAAAATGGCTACAATTCCAGTTGAAATTTTTTCAAAGTCCCTGAAAAATTTTCCAATTTTGTCCCCAATTCTTCCCATTCCCATTGAAACTTTTCAAATCCCTCTCAAAATTGTTGAAATTCTCTTGAAGCTTTTAAAATTCTCTCCAGAATTTTCAAAATCCATGTCCACATGTTTACAATTTCACGTCAAAAAATGGCTAAAATTCCAGTTGAAATTTTTTCAAAGTCCCTTAAAAATTTTCCAATTTTTGTCCCAATTCTTCCCATTCCCATTGAAACTTTTCAAATCCCTCTCAAAATTGTTGAAATTCTCTTGAAGCTTTTAAAATTCTCTCTAGAATTTTCAAAATCCATGTCCACATGTTTACAATTTCACATAAAAAAATGGCTAAAATTCCAGTTGAAACGTTTTCAAAGTCCCTTCAAAATTTTCCAATTTTTGTCCCAATTCTTCCCATTCCCATTGAAACTTTTCAAATCCCTCTCAAAATTGTTGAAATTCTCTTGAAGCTTTTAAAATTCTCTCTAGAATTTTCAAAATCCACGTCCACATGTTTACAATTTCATGTAAAAAAATGGCTAAAATTCCAGTTGAAATTTTTTCAAAGTCCCTTAAAAATTTTCCAATTTTTGTCCCAATTCTTCCCATTCCCATTGAAACTTTTCAAATCCCTCTCAAAATTGTTGAAATTCTCTTGAAGCTTTTAAAATTCTCTCCAGAATTTTCAAAATCCATGTCCACATGTTTACAATTTCACATCAAAAAATGGCTAAAATTCCAGTTGAAATTTTTTCAAAGTCCCTTAAAAATTTTCCAATTTTTGTCCCAATTCTTCCCATTCCCATTGAAACTTTTCAAATCCCTCTCCAAATTGTTGAAATTCTCTTGAAGCTTTTAAAATTCTCTCTAGAATTTTCAAAATCCATGTCCACATGTTTACAATTTCACGTCAAAAAATGGCTAAAATTCCAGTTGAAATTTTTTCAAAGTCCCTGAAAAATTTTCCAATTTTTGTCCCAATTCTTCCCATTCCCATTGAAACTTTTCAAATCCCTCTCAAAATTGTTGAAATTCTCTTGAAGCTTTTAAAATTCTCTCTAGAATTTTCAAAATCCATGTCCACATGTTTACAATTTCACGTCAAAAAATGGCTAAAATTCCAGTTGAAATTTTTTCAAAGTCCCTTAAAAATTTTCCAATTTTTGTCCCAATTCTTCCCATTCCCATTGAAACTTTTCAAATCCCTCTCAAAATTGTTGAAATTCTCTTGAAGCTTTTAAACTTCTCTCCAGAATTTTCAAAATCCATGTCCACATGTTTACAATTTCACGTCAAAAATGCTAAAATTCCAGTTGAAATTTTGTCAAAGTCCCTTAAAAATTTTCCAATTTTTGTCCCAATTCTTCCCATTCCCATTGAAACTTTTCAAATCCCTCTCAAAATTGTTGAAATTCTCTTGAAGCTTTTAAAATTCTCTCCAGAATGTTCAAAATCCATGTCCACATGTTTACAATTTCATGTAAAAAAATGGCTAAAATTCCAGTTGAAATTTTTTCAAAGTCCCTTAAAAATTTTCCAATTTTTGTCCCAATTCTTCCCATTCCCATTGAAACTTTTCAAATCCCTCTCAAAATTGTTGAAATTCTCTTGAAGCTTTTAAAATTCTCTCTAGAATTTTCAAAATCCATGTCCACATGTTTACAATTTCACATAAAAAAATGGCTAAAATTCCAGTTGAAATTTTTTCAAAGTCCCTTAAAAATTTTCCAATTTTTGTCCCAATTCTTCCCATTCCCATTGAAACTTTTCAAATCCCTCTCAAAATTGTTGAAATTCTGTTGAAGCTTTTAAAATTCTCTCCAGAATTTTCAAAATCCATGTCCACATGTTTACAATTTCACGTCAAAAAATGGCTAAAATTCCAGTTGAAATTTTTTCAAAGTCCCTGAAAAATTTTCCAATTTTTGTCCCAATTCTTCCCATTCCCATTGAAACTTTTCAAATCCCTCTCCAAATTGTTGAAATTCTCTTGAAGCTTTTAAAATTCTCTCTAGAATTTTCAAAATCCATGTCCACATGTTTACAATTTCACATAAAAAAATGGCTAAAATTCCAGTTGAAATTTTTTCAAAGTCCCTTAAAAATTTTCCAATCTTTGTCCCAATTCTTCCCATTCCCATTGAAACTTTTCAAATCCCTCTCAAAATTGTTGAAATTCTCTTGAAGCTTTTAAAATTCTCTCTAGAATTTTCAAAATCCATGTCCACATGTTTACAATTTCACGTAAAAAAATGGCTAAAATTCCAGTTGAAATTTTTTCAAAGTCCCTTAAAAATTTTCCAATTTTTGTCCCAATTCTTCCCATTCCCATTGAAACTTTTCAAATCCCTCTCAAAATTGTTGAAATTCTCTTGAAGCTTTTAAAATTCTCTCTAGAATTTTCAAAATCCATGTCCACATGTTTACAATTTCACATAAAAAAATGGCTAAAATTCCAGTTGAAATTTTTTCAAAGTCCCTTCAAAATTTTCCAATTTTTGTCCCAATTCTTCCCATTCCCATTGAAACTTTTCAAATCCCTCTCAAAATTGTTGAAATTCTCTTGAAGCTTTTAAAATTCTCTCCAGAATTTTCAAAATCCATGTCCACATGTTTACAATTTCACGTCAAAAATGCTAAAATTCCAGTTGAAATTTTTTCAAAGTCCCTTAAAAATTTTCCAATTTTTGTCCCAATTCTTCCCATTCCCATTGAAACTTTTCAAATCCCTCTCAAAATTGTTGAAATTCTCTTGAAGCTTTTAAAATTCTCTCTAGAATTTTCAAAATCCATGTCCACATGTTTACAATTTCACGTCAAAAAATGGCTAAAATTCCAGTTGAAATTTTTTCAAAGTCCCTTAAAAATTTTCCAATTTTTGTCCCAATTCTTCCCATTCCCATTGAAACTTTTCAAATCCCTCTCAAAATTGTTGAAATTCTCTTGAAGCTTTTAAAATTCTCTCTAGAATTTTCAAAATCCATGTCCACATGTTTACAATTTCACGTCAAAAAATGGCTAAAATTCCAGTTGAAATTTTTTCAAAGTCCCTTAAAAATTTTCCAATTTTTGTCCCAATTCTTCCCATTCCCATTGAAACTTTTCAAATCCCTCTCAAAATTGTTGAAATTCTCTTGAAGCTTTTAAAATTCTCTCTAGAATTTTCAAAATCCATGTCCACATGTTTACAATTTCACGTCAAAAAATGGCTAAAATTCCAGTTGAAATTTTTTCAAAGTCCCTTCAAAATTTTCCAATTTTTGTCCCAATTCTTCCCATTCCCATTGAAACTTTTCAAATCCCTCTCAAAATTGTTGAAATTCTCTTGAAGCTTTTAAAATTCTCTCTAGAATTTTCAAAATCCATGTCCACATGTTTACAATTTCACATAAAAAATGGCTAAAATTCCAGTTGAAATTTTTTCAAAGTCCCTTAAAAATTTTCCAATTTTTGTCCCAATTCTTCCCATTCCCATTGAAACTTTTCAAATCCCTCTCAAAATTGTTGAAATTCTCTTGAAGCTTTTAAAATTCTCTCCAGAATTTTCAAAATCCATGTCCACATGTTTACAATTTCACGTCAAAAAATGGCTAAAATTCCAGTTGAAATTTTTTCAAAGTCCCTTCAAAATTTTCCAATTTTTGTCCCAATTCTTCCCATTCCCATTGAAACTTTTCAAATCCCTCTCCAAATTGTTGAAATTCTCTTGAAGCTTTTAAAATTCTCTCTAGAATTTTCAAAATCCATGTCCACATGTTTACAATTTCACGTCAAAAAATGGCTAAAATTCCAGTTGAAATTTTTTCAAAGTCCCTTCAAAATTTTCCAATTTTTGTCCCAATTCTTCCCATTCCCATTGAAACTTTTCAAATCCCTCTCAAAATTGTTGAAATTCTCTTGAAGCTTTTAAAATTCTCTCTAGAATTTTCAAAATCCATGTCCACATGTTTACAATTTCACATAAAAAAATGGCTAAAATTCCAGTTGAAACGTTTTCAAAGTCCCTTCAAAATTTTCCCAATTTTTGTCCCAATTCTTCCCATTCCCATTGAAACTTTTCAAATCCCTCTCAAAATTGTTGAAATTCTCTTGAAGCTTTTAAAATTCTCTCTAGAATTTTCAAAATCCACGTCCACATGTTTACAATTTCATGTAAAAAAATGGCTAAAATTCCAGTTGAAATTTTTTCAAAGTCCCTTAAAAATTTTCCAATTTTTGTCCCAATTCTTCCCATTCCCATTGAAACTTTTCAAATCCCTCTCAAAATTGTTGAAATTCTCTTGAAGCTTTTAAAATTCTCTCCAGAATTTTCAAAATCCATGTCCACATGTTTACAATTTCACATCAAAAAATGGCTAAAATTCCAGTTGAAATTTTTTCAAAGTCCCTTAAAAATTTCCAATTTTTGTCCCAATTCTTCCCATTCCCATTTGAAACTTTTCAAATCCCTCTCCAAATTGTTGAAATTCTCTTGAAGCTTTTAAAATTCTCTCTAGAATTTTCAAAATCCATGTCCACATGTTTACAATTTCACGTCAAAAAATGGCTAAAATTCCAGTTGAAATTTTTTCAAAGTCCCTGAAAAATTTTCCAATTTTTGTCCCAATTCTTCCCATTCCCATTGAAACTTTTCAAATCCCTCTCAAAATTGTTGAAATTCTCTTGAAGCTTTTAAAATTCTCTCTAGAATTTTCAAAATCCATGTCCACATGTTTACAATTTCACGTCAAAAAATGGCTAAAATTCCAGTTGAAATTTTTTCAAAGTCCCTTAAAAATTTTCCAATTTTTGTCCCAATTCTTCCCATTCCCATTGAAACTTTTCAAATCCCTCTCAAAATTGTTGAAATTCTCTTGAAGCTTTTAAACTTCTCTCCAGAATTTTCAAAATCCATGTCCACATGTTTACAATTTCACGTCAAAAATGCTAAAATTCCAGTTGAAATTTTGTCAAAGTCCCTTAAAAATTTTCCAATTTTTGTCCCAATTCTTCCCATTCCCATTGAAACTTTTCAAATCCCTCTCAAAATTGTTGAAATTCTCTTGAAGCTTTTAAAATTCTCTCCAGAATGTTCAAAATCCATGTCCACATGTTTACAATTTCATGTAAAAAAATGGCTAAAATTCCAGTTGAAATTTTTTCAAAGTCCCTTAAAAATTTTCCAATTTTTGTCCCAATTCTTCCCATTCCCATTGAAACTTTTCAAATCCCTCTCAAAATTGTTGAAATTCTCTTGAAGCTTTTAAAATTCTCTCTAGAATTTTCAAAATCCATGTCCACATGTTTACAATTTCACATAAAAAAATGGCTAAAATTCCAGTTGAAATTTTTTCAAAGTCCCTTAAAAATTTTCCAATTTTTGTCCCAATTCTTCCCATTCCCATTGAAACTTTTCAAATCCCTCTCAAAATTGTTGAAATTCTGTTGAAGCTTTTAAAATTCTCTCCAGAATTTTCAAAATCCATGTCCACATGTTTACAATTTCACGTCAAAAAATGGCTAAAATTCCAGTTGAAATTTTTTCAAAGTCCCTGAAAAATTTTCCAATTTTTGTCCCAATTCTTCCCATTCCCATTGAAACTTTTCAAATCCCTCTCCAAATTGTTGAAATTCTCTTGAAGCTTTTAAAATTCTCTCTAGAATTTTCAAAATCCATGTCCACATGTTTACAATTTCACATAAAAAAATGGCTAAAATTCCAGTTGAAATTTTTTCAAAGTCCCTTAAAAATTTTCCAATCTTTGTCCCAATTCTTCCCATTCCCATTGAAACTTTTCAAATCCCTCTCAAAATTGTTGAAATTCTCTTGAAGCTTTTAAAATTCTCTCTAGAATTTTCAAAATCCATGTCCACATGTTTACAATTTCACGTAAAAAAATGGCTAAAATTCCAGTTGAAATTTTTTCAAAGTCCCTTAAAAATTTTCCAATTTTTGTCCCAATTCTTCCCATTCCCATTGAAACTTTTCAAATCCCTCTCAAAATTGTTGAAATTCTCTTGAAGCTTTTAAAATTCTCTCTAGAATTTTCAAAATCCATGTCCACATGTTTACAATTTCACATAAAAAAATGGCTAAAATTCCAGTTGAAATTTTTTCAAAGTCCCTTCAAAATTTTCCAATTTTTGTCCCAATTCTTCCCATTCCCATTGAAACTTTTCAAATCCCTCTCAAAATTGTTGAAATTCTCTTGAAGCTTTTAAAATTCTCTCCAGAATTTTCAAAAACCATGTCCACATGTTTACAATTTCACGTCAAAAATGCTAAAATTCCAGTTGAAATTTTTTCAAAGTCCCTTAAAAATTTTCCAATTTTTGTCCCAATTCTTCCCATTCCCATTGAAACTTTTCAAATCCCTCTCAAAATTGTTGAAATTCTCTTGAAGCTTTTAAAATTCTCTCTAGAATTTTCAAAATCCATGTCCACATGTTTACAATTTCACGTCAAAAAATGGCTAAAATTCCAGTTGAAATTTTTTCAAAGTCCCTTAAAAATTTTCCAATTTTTGTCCCAATTCTTCCCATTCCCATTGAAACTTTTCAAATCCCTCTCAAAATTGTTGAAATTCTCTTGAAGCTTTTAAAATTCTCTCTAGAATTTTCAAAATCCATGTCCACATGTTTACAATTTCACGTCAAAAAATGGCTAAAATTCCAGTTGAAATTTTTTCAAAGTCCCTTAAAAATTTTCCAATTTTTGTCCCAATTCTTCCCATTCCCATTGAAACTTTTCAAATCCCTCTCAAAATTGTTGAAATTCTCTTGAAGCTTTTAAAATTCTCTCTAGAATTTTCAAAATCCATGTCCACATGTTTACAATTTCACGTCAAAAAATGGCTAAAATTCCAGTTGAAATTTTTTCAAAGTCCCTTCAAAATTTTCCAATTTTTGTCCCAATTCTTCCCATTCCCATTGAAACTTTTCAAATCCCTCTCAAAATTGTTGAAATTCTCTTGAAGCTTTTAAAATTCTCTCTAGAATTTTCAAAATCCATGTCCACATGTTTACAATTTCACATAAAAAAATGGCTAAAATTCCAGTTGAAATTTTTTCAAAGTCCCTTAAAAATTTTCCAATTTTTGTCCCAATTCTTCCCATTCCCATTGAAACTTTTCAAATCCCTCTCAAAATTGTTGAAATTCTCTTGAAGCTTTTAAAATTCTCTCCAGAATTTTCAAAATCCATGTCCACATGTTTACAATTTCACGTCAAAAAATGGCTAAAATTCCAGTTGAAATTTTTTCAAAGTCCCTTCAAAATTTTCCAATTTTTGTCCCAATTCTTCCCATTCCCATTGAAACTTTTCAAATCCCTCTCCAAATTGTTGAAATTCTCTTGAAGCTTTTAAAATTCTCTCTAGAATTTTCAAAATCCATGTCCACATGTTTACAATTTCACGTCAAAAAATGGCTAAAATTCCAGTTGAAATTTTTTCAAAGTCCCTTCAAAATTTTCCAATTTTTGTCCCAATTCTTCCCATTCCCATTGAAACTTTTCAAATCCCTCTCAAAATTGTTGAAATTCTCTTGAAGCTTTTAAAATTCTCTCTAGAATTTTCAAAATCCATGTCCACATGTTTACAATTTCACGTCAAAAAATGGCTAAAATTCCAGTTGAAATTTTTTCAAAGTCCCTTCAAAATTTTCCAATTTTTGTCCCAATTCTTCCCATTCCCATTGAAACTTTTCAAATCCCTCTCAAAATTGTTGAAATTCTCTTGAAGCTTTTAAAATTCTCTCTAGAATTTTCAAAATCCATGTCCACATGTTTACAATTTCACATAAAAAAATGGCTACAATTCCAGTTGAAATTTTTTCAAAGTCCCTGAAAAATTTTCCAATTTTGTCCCAATTCTTCCCATTCCCATTGAAACTTTTCAAATCCCTCTCAAAATTGTTGAAATTCTCTTGAAGCTTTTAAAATTCTCTCTAGAATTTTCAAAATCCATGTCCACATGTTTACAATTTCACATCAAAAAATGGCTAAAATTCCAGTTGAAATTTTTTCAAAGTCCCTGAAAAATTTTCCAATTTTTGTCCCAATTCTTCCCATTCCCATTGAAACTTTTCAAATCCCTCTCAAAATTGTTGAAATTCTCTTGAAGCTTTTAAAATTCTCTCTAGAATTTTCAAAATCCATGTCCACATGTTTACAATTTCACGTCAAAAAATGGCTAAAATTCCAGTTGAAATTTTTTCAAAGTCCCTGAAAATTTTCCAATTTTTGTCCCAATTCTTCCCATTCCCATTGAAACTTTTCAAATCCCTCTCAAAATTGTTGAAATTCTCTTGAAGCTTTTAAAATTCTCTCTAGAATTTTCAAAATCCATGTCCACATGTTTACAATTTCACGTCAAAAAATGGCTAAAATTCAGTTGAAATTTTTTCAAAGTCCCTGAAAAATTTTCCAATTTTTGTCCCAATTCTTCCCATTCCCATTGAAACTTTTCAAATCCCTCTCAAAATTGTTGAAATTCTCTTGAAGCTTTTAAAATTCTCTCTAGAATTTTCAAAATCCATGTCCACATGTTTACAATTTCACATAAAAAAATGGCTAAAATTCCAGTTGAAATTTTTTCAAAGTCCCTTAAAAATTTTCCAATTTTTGTCCCAATTCTTCCCATTCCCATTGAAACTTTTCAAATCCCTCTCCAAATTGTTGAAATTCTCTTGAAGCTTTTAAAATTCTCTCCAGAATTTTCAAAATCCATGTCCACATGTTTACAATTTCACGTCAAAAAATGGCTAAAATTCCAGTTGAAATTTTTTCAAAGTCCCTTAAAAATTTTCCAATTTTTGTCCCAATTCTTCCCATTCCCATTGAAACTTTGCAAATCCCTCTCAAAATTGTTGAAATTCTCTTGAAGCTTTTAAAATTCTCTCTAGAATTTTCAAAATCCATGTCCACATGTTTAAAATTTCACATAAAAAAATGGCTAAAATTCCAGTTGAAATTTTTTCAAAGTCCCTTAAAAATTTTCCAATTTTTGTCCCAATTCTTCCCATTCCCATTGAAACTTTTCAAATCCCTCTCAAAATTGTTGAAATTCTCTTGAAGCTTTTAAAATTCTCTCTAGAATTTTCAAAATCCATGTCCACATGTTTAAAATTTCACATAAAAAAATGGCTAAAATTCCAGTTGAAATTTTTTCAAAGTCCCTTAAAAATTTTCCAATTTTTGTCCCAATTCTTCCCATTCCCATTGAAACTTTTCAAATCCCTCTCAAAATTGTTGAAATTCTCTTGAAGCTTTTAAAATTCTCTCTAGAATTTTCAAAATCCACGTCCACATGTTTACAATTTCATGTAAAAAAATGGCTAAAATTCCAGTTGAAATTTTTTCAAAGTCCCTTAAAAATTTTCCAATTTTTGTCCCAATTCTTCCCATTCCCATTGAAACTTTTCAAATCCCTCTCAAAATTGTTGAAATTCTCTTGAAGCTTTTAAAATTCTCTCCAGAATTTTCAAAATCCATGTCCACATGTTTACAATTTCACATCAAAAAATGGCTAAAATTCCAGTTGAAATTTTTTCAAAGTCCCTTAAAAATTTTCCAATTTTTGTCCCAATTCTTCCCATTCCCATTGAAACTTTTCAAATCCCTCTCCAAATTGTTGAAATTCTCTTGAAGCTTTTAAAATTCTCTCTAGAATTTTCAAAATCCATGGCCACATGTTTACAATTTCACATAAAAAAATGGCTAAAATTCCAGTTGAAATTTTTTCAAAGTCCCTGAAAAATTTTCCAACTTTTGTCCCAACTCTTCCCATTCCCATTGAAACTTTTCAAATCCCTCTCAAAATTGTTGAAATTCTCTTGAAGCTTTTAAAATTCTCTCCAGAATTTTCAAAATCCAGGTCCACATGTTTACAATTTCACATAAAAAAATGGCTAAAATTCCAGTTGAAATTTTTTCAAAGTCCCTTAAAAATTTTCCAATTTTTGTCCCAATTCTTCCCATTCCCATTGAAACTTTTCAAATCCCTCTCAAAATTGTTGAAATTCTCTTGAAGCTTTTAAAATTCTCTCTAGAATTTTCAAAATCCATGTCCACATGTTTACAATTTCACGTCAAAAAATGGCTAAAATTCCAGTTGAAATTTTTTCAAAGTCCCTTAAAAATTTTCCAATTTTTGTCCCAATTCTTCCCATTCCCATTGAAACTTTTCAAATCCCTCTCAAAATTGTTGAAATTCTCTTGAAGCTTTTAAAATTCTCTCCAGAATTTTCAAAATCCATGTCCACATGTTTACAATTTCACGTCAAAAAATGGCTAAAATTCCAGTTGAAATTTTTTCAAAGTCCCTGAAAAATTTTCCAATTTTTGTCCCAATTCTTCCCATTCCCATTGAAACTTTTCAAATCCCTCTCAAAATTGTTGAAATTCTCTTGAAGCTTTTAAAATTCTCTCTAGAATTTTCAAAATCCATGTCCACATGTTTACAATTTCACATCAAAAATGCTAAAATTCCAGTTGAAATTTTTTCAAAGTCCCTGAAAAATTTTCCAATTTTTGTCCCAATTCTTCCCATTCCCATTGAAACTCTTCAAATCCCTCTCAAAATTGTTGAAATTCTCTTGAAGCTTTTAAAATTCTCTCTAGAATTTTCAAAATCCATGTCCCACATGTTTACAATTTCACGTCAAAAAATGGCTAAAATTCCAGTTGAAATTTTTTCAAAGTCCCTGAAAAATTTTCCAATTTTTGTCCCAATTCTTCCCATTCCCATTGAAACTTTTCAAATCCCTCTCAAAATTGTTGAAATTCTCTTGAAGCTTTTAAAATTCTCTCTAGAATTTTCAAAATCCATGTCCACATGTTTACAATTTCACATAAAAAAATGGCTAAAATTCCAGTTGAAATTTTTTCAAAGTCCCTTAAAAATTTTCCAATTTTTGTCCCAATTCTTCCCATTCCCATTGAAACTTTTCAAATCCCTCTCCAAATTGTTGAAATTCTCTTGAAGCTTTTAAAATTCTCTCCAGAATTTTCAAAATCCATGTCCACATGTTTACAATTTCACGTCAAAAAATGGCTAAAATTCCAGTTGAAATTTTTTTCAAAGTCCCTTAAAAATTTTCCAATTTTTGTCCCAATTCTTCCCATTCCCATTGAAACTTTTTCAAATCCCTCTCAAAAATTGTTGAAATTCTCTTGAAGCTTTTAAAATTCTCTCTAGAATTTTCAAAATCCATGTCCACATGTTTAAAATTTCACATTAAAAAATGGCTAAAATTCCAGTTGAAATTTTTTCAAAGTCCCTTAAAAATTTTCCAATCTTTGTCCCAATTCTTCCCCATTCCCATTGAAACTTTTCAAATCCCTCTCAAAATTGTTGAAATTCTCTTGAAGCTTTTAAAATTCTCTCTAGAATTTTCAAAATCCATGTCCACATGTTTACAATTTCACGTCAAAAAATGGCTAAAATTCCAGTTGAAATTTTTTCAAAGTCCCTTAAAAATTTTCCAATTTTTGTCCCAATTCTTCCCATTCCCATTGAAACTTTTCAAATCCCTCTCAAAATTGTTGAAATTCTCTTGAAGCTTTTAAAATTCTCTCTAGAATTTTCAAAATCCACGTCCACATGTTTACAATTTCATGTAAAAAAATGGCTAAAATTCCAGTTGAAATTTTTTCAAAGTCCCTTAAAAATTTTTCCAATTTTTGTCCCAATTCTTCCCATTCCCATTGAAACTTTTCAAATCCCTCTCAAAATTGTTGAAATTCTCTTGAAGCTTTTAAAATTCTCTCTAGAATTTTCAAAATCCATGTCCACATGTTTACAATTTCACATCAAAAATGCTAAAATTCCAGTTGAAATTTTTTCAAAGTCCCTGAAAAATTTTCCAATTTTTGTCCCAATTCTTCCCATTCCCATTGAAACTCTTCAAATCCCTCTCAAAATTGTTGAAATTCTCTTGAAGCTTTTAAAATTCTCTCTAGAATTTTCAAAATCCATGTCCACATGTTTACAATTTCACGTCAAAAAATGGCTAAAATTCCAGTTGAAATTTTTTCAAAGTCCCTGAAAATTTTCCAATTTTTGTCCCAATTCTTCCCATTCCCATTGAAACTTTTCAAATCCCTCTCAAAATTGTTGAAATTCTCTTGAAGCTTTTAAAATTCTCTCTAGAATTTTCAAAATCCATGTCCACATGTTTACAATTTCACATAAAAAAAATGGCTAAAATTCCAGTTGAAATTTTTTCAAAGTCCCTTAAAAATTTTCCAATTTTTGTCCCAATTCTTCCCATTCCCATTGAAACTTTTCAAATCCCTCTCCAAATTGTTGAAATTCTCTTGAAGCTTTTAAAATTCTCTCCAGAATTTTCAAAATCCATGTCCACATGTTTTACAATTTCACGTCAAAAATGGCTAAAATTCCAGTTGAAATTTTTCAAAGTCCCTTAAAAATTTTCCAATTTTTGTCCAATTCTTCCCATTCCCATTGAAACTTTTCAAATCCCTCTCAAAATTGTTGAAATTCTCTTGAAGCTTTTAAAATTCTCTCTAGAATTTTCAAAATCCATGTCCACATGTTTAAAATTTCACATTAAAAAATGGCTAAAATTCCAGTTGAAATTTTTTCAAAGTCCCTTAAAAATTTTCCAATTTTTGTCCCAATTCTTCCCATTCCCATTGAAACTTTTCAAATCCCTCTCAAAATTGTTGAAATTCTCTTGAAGCTTTTAAAATTCTCTCTAGAATTTTCAAAAATCCATGTCCACATGTTTACAATTTCACGTCAAAAAATGGCTAAAATTCCAGTTGAAATTTTTTCAAAGTCCCTTAAAAATTTTCCAATTTTTGTCCCAATTCTTCCCATTCCCATTGAAACTTTCAAATCCCTCTCAAAATTGTTGAAATTCTCTTGAAGCTTTTAAAATTCTCTCTAGAATTTCAAAATCCACGTCCACATGTTTACAATTTCATGTAAAAAAATGGCTAAAATTCCAGTTGAAAATTTTTTCAAAGTCCCTTAAAATTTCCAATTTTTGTCCCAATTCTTCCCATTCCCATTGAAACTTTTCAAATCCCTCTCAAAATTGTTGAAATTCTCTTGAAGCTTTTAAAATTCTCTCCAGAATTTTCAAAATCCATGTCCACATGTTTACAATTTCACATCAAAAAATGGCTAAAATTCCAGTTTGAAATTTTTTCAAAGTCCCTTAAAAATTTTCCAATTTTTGTCCCAATTCTTCCCATTCCCATTGAAACTTTTCAAATCCCTCTCCAAATTGTTGAAATTCTCTTGAAGCTTTTAAAATTCTCTCTAGAATTTTCAAAATCCATGTCCACATGTTTACAATTTCACATAAAAAAATGGCTAAAATTCCAGTTGAAATTTTTTCAAAGTCCCTTAAAAATTTTCCAACTTTTGTCCCAATTCTTCCCATTCCCATTGAAACTTTTCAAATCCCTCTCAAAATTGTTGAAATTCTCTTGAAGCTTTTAAAATTCTCTCCAGAATTTTCAAAATCCAGGTCCACATGTTTACAATTTCACGTCAAAAATGCTAAAATTCCAGTTGAAATTTTTTTCAAAGTCCCTTAAAAATTTTCCAATTTTTGTCCCAATTCTCCCCATTCCCATTGAAACTTTTCAAATCCCTCTCAAAATTGTTGAAATTCTCTTGAAGCTTTTAAAATTCTCTCTAGAATTTTCAAAATCCATGTCCACATGTTTACAATTTCACGTCAAAAAATGGCTAAAATTCCAGTTGAAATTTTTTCAAAGTCCCTTAAAAATTTTCCAATTTTTGTCCCAATTCTTCCCATTCCCATTGAAACTTTTCAAATCCCTCTCAAAATTGTTGAAATTCTCTTGAAGCTTTTAAAATTCTCTCCAGAATTTTCAAAATCCATGTCCACATGTTTACAATTTCACGTCAAAAAATGGCTACAATTCCAGTTGAAATTTTTTCAAAGTCCCTTAAAAATTTTCCAATTTTTGTCCCAATTCTTCCCATTCCCATTGAAACTTTTCAAATCCCTCTCAAAATTGTTGAAATTCTCTTGAAGCTTTTAAAATTCTCTCTAGAATTTTCAAAATCCATGTCCACATGTTTACAATTTCACGTCAAAAAATGGCTAAAATTCCAGTTGAAATTTTTTCAAAGTCCCTTAAAAATTTTCCAATTTTTGTCCCAATTCTTCCCATTCCCATTGAAACTTTTCAAATCCCTCTCAAAATTGTTGAAATTCTCTTGAAGCTTTTAAAATTCTCTCTAGAATTTTCAAAATCCATGTCCACATGTTTACAATTTCACGTCAAAAAATGGCTAAAATTCCAGTTGAAATTTTTTCAAAGTCCCTTAAAAATTTTCCAATTTTTGTCCCAATTCTTCCCATTCCCATTGAAACTTTTCAAATCCCTCTCAAAATTGTTGAAATTCTCTTGAAGCTTTTAAAATTCTCTCTAGAATTTTCAAAATCCATGTCCACATGTTTACAATTTCACGTCAAAAAATGGCTAAAATTCCAGTTGAAATTTTTTCAAAGTCCCTTCAAAATTTTCCAATTTTTGTCCCAATTCTTCCCATTCCCATTGAAACTTTCAAATCCCTCTCAAAATGGTTGAAATTCTCTTGAAGCTTTTAAAATTCTCTCTAGAATTTTCAAAATCCATGTCCACATGTTTACAATTTCACGTCAAAAAATGGCTAAAATTCCAGCGGAAATTTTTTCAAAGTCTCTTCAAAATTTTCCAATTTTTGTCCCAATTCTTCCCATTCCCATTGAAACTTTTCAAATCCCTCTCAAAATGGTTGAAATTCTCTTGAAGCTTTTAAAATTCTCTCTAGAATTTTCAAAATCCATGTCCACATGTTTACAATTTCACGTCAAAAAATGGCTAAAATTCCAGTTGAAATTTTTTCAAAGTCCCTTCAAAATTTTCCAATTTTTGTCCCAATTCTTCCCATTCCCATTGAAACTTTTCAAATCCCTCTCAAAATGGTTGAAATTCTCTTGAAGCTTTTAAAATTCTCTCTAGAATTTTCAAAATCCATGTCCACATGTTTACAATTTCACGTCAAAAAATGGCTAAAATTCCAGTTGAAATTTTTTCAAAGTCCCTTAAAAATTTTCCAATTTTTGTCCCAATTCTTCCCATTCCCATTGAAACGTTTCAAATCCCTCTCAAAATTGTTGGAAATTCTCTTGAAGCTTTTAAAATTCTCTCTAGAATTTTCAAAATCCATGTCCACATGTTTACAATTTCACGTCAAAAAATGGCTAAAATTCCAGTTGAAATGTTTTCAAAGTCCCTTAAAAATTTTCCAATTTTTGTCCCAATTCTTCCCATTCCCATTGAAACTTTTCAAATCCCTCTCAAAATTGTTGAAATTCTCTTGAAGCTTTTAAAATTCTCTCTAGAATTTTCAAAATCCATGTCCACATGTTTACAATTTCACGCAAAAAAAGGCTAAAATTCCAGTTGAAATTTTTTCAAAGTCCCTTAAAAATTTTCCAATTTTTGTCCCAATTCTTCCCATTCCCATTGAAACATTTCAAATCCCTCTCAAAATGGTTGAAATTCTCTTGAAGCTTTTAAAATTCTCTCTAGAATTTTCAAAATCCATGTCCACATGTTTACAATTTCACGTCAAAAAATGGCTAAAATTCCAGTTGAAATTTTTTCAAAGTCCCTTAAAAATTTTCCAATTTTTGTCCCAATTCTTCCCATTCCCATTGAAACTTTTCAAATCCCTCTCAAAATTGTTGAAATTCTCTTGAAGCTTTTAAAATTCTCTCTAGAATTTTCAAAATCCATGTCCACATGTTTACAATTTCACGTCAAAAAATGGCTAAAATTCCAGTTGAAATTTTTTCAAAGTCCCTTAAAAATATTCAAATTTTTGTCCCAATTCTTCCCATTCCCATTGAAACGTTTCAAATCCCTCTCAAAATGGTTGAAATTCTCTTGAAGCTTTTAAAATTCTCTCTAGAATTTTCAAAATCCATGTCCACATGTTTACAATTTCACGTCAAAAAATGGCTAAAATTCCAGTTGAAATTTTTTCAAAGTCCCTTAAAAATTTTCCAATTTTTGTCCCAATTCTTCCCATTCCATTGAAACTTTTCAAATCCCTCTCAAAATTGTTGAAATTCTCTTGAAGCTTTTAAAATTCTCTCTAGAATTTTCAAAATCCATGTCCACATGTTTACAATTTCACGTCAAAAAATGGCTAAAATTCCAGTTGAAATTTTTTCAAAGTCCCTTAAAAATTTTCCAATTTTTGTCCCAATTCTTCCCATTCCCATTGAAACTTTTCAAATCCCTCTCAAAATTGTTGAAATTCTCTTGAAGCTTTTAAAATTCTCTCTAGAATTTTCAAAATCCATGTCCACATGTTTACAATTTCACGTCAAAAAATGGCTAAAATTCCAGTTGAAATTTTTTCAAAGTCCCTTAAAAATTTTCCAATTTTTGTCCCAATTCTTCCCATTCCCATTGAAACTTTTCAAATCCCTCTCAAAATGGTTGAAATTCTCTTGAAGCTTTTAAAATTCTCTCTAGAATTTTCAAAATCCATGTCCACATGTTTACAATTTCACGTCAAAAAATGGCTAAAATTCCAGTTGAAATTTTTTCAAAGTCCCTTAAAAATTTTCCAATTTTTGTCCCAATTCTTCCCATTCCCATTGAAACTTTTCAAATCCCTCTCAAAATGGTTGAAATTCTCTTGAAGCTTTTAAAATTCTCTCTAGAATTTTCAAAATCCATGTCCACATGTTTACAATTTCACGTCAAAAATGGCTAAAATTCCAGCGGAAATTTTTCAAAGTCTCTTCAAAATTTTCCAATTTTTGTCCCAATTCTTCCCATTCCCATTGAAACTTTTCAAATCCCTCTCAAAATGGTTGAAATTCTCTTGAAGCTTTTAAAATTCTCTCTAGAATTTCAAAATCCATGTCCACATGTTTACAATTTCACGTCAAAAATGGCTAAAATTCCAGTTGAAATGTTTTCAAAGTCCCTTAAAAATTTTCCAATTTTTGTCCCAATTCTTCCCATTCCCATTGAAACTTTTCAAATCCCTCTCAAAATGGTTGAAATTCTCTTGAAGCTTTTAAAATTCTCTCTAGAATTTTCAAAATCCATGTCCACATGTTTACAATTTCACGTCAAAAAATGGCTAAAATTCCAGTTGAAATTTTTTCAAAGTCCCTTAAAAATTTTCCAATTTTTGTCCCAATTCTTCCCATTCCCATTGAAACTTTTCAAATCCCTCTCAAAATGGTTGAAATTCTCTTGAAGCTTTTAAAATTCTCTCTAGAATTTTCAAAATCCATGTCCACATGTTTACAATTTCACGTCAAAAAATGGCTAAAATTCCAGTTGAAATGTTTTCAAAGTCCCTTCAAAATTTTCCAATTTTTGTCCCAATTCTTCCCATTCCCATTGAAACTTTTCAAATCCCTCTCAAAATGGTTGAAATTCTCTTGAAGCTTTTAAAATTCTCTCTAGAATTTTCAAAATCCATGTCCACATGTTTACAATTTCACGTCAAAAAATGGCTAAAATTCCAGTTGAAATGTTTTCAAAGTCCCTTAAAAATTTTCCAATTTTGTCCCAATTCTTCCCATTCCCATTGAAACTTTTCAAATCCCTCTCAAAATGGTTGAAATTCTCTTGAAGCTTTTAAAATTCTCTCTAGAATTTTCAAAATCCATGTCCACATGTTTACAATTTCACGTCAAAAAATGGCTAAAATTCCAGTTGAAATTTTTTCAAAGTCCCTTAAAAATTTTCCAATTTTGGTCCCAATTCTTCCCATTCCCATTGAAACTTTTCAAATCCCTCTCAAAATGGTTGAAATTCTCTTGAAGCTTTTAAAATTCTCTCTAGAATTTTCAAAATCCATGTCCACATGTTTACAATTTCACGTCAAAAAATGGCTAAAATTCCAGTTGAAATTTTTTCAAAGTCCCTTAAAAATTTTCCAATTTTTGTCCCAATTCTTCCCATTCCCATTGAAACTTTTCAAATCCCTCTCCAAATTGTTGAAATTCTCTTGAAGCTTTTAAAATTCTCTCTAGAATTTTCAAAATCCATGTCCACATGTTTACAATTTCACGTCAAAAAATGGCTAAAATTCCAGTTGAAATGTTTTCAAAGTCCCTTCAAAATTTTCCAATTTTTGTCCCAATTCTTCCCATTCCCATTGAAACTTTTCAAATCCCTCTCAAAATGGTTGAAATTCTCTTGAAGCTTTTAAAATTCTCTCTAGAATTTTCAAAATCCATGTCCACATGTTTACAATTTCACGTCAAAAAATGGCTAAAATTCCAGTTGAAATTTTTTCAAAGTCCCTTCAAAATTTTCCAATTTTTGTCCCAATTCTTCCCATTCCCATTGAAACTTTTCAAATCCCTCTCAAAATGGTTGAAATTCTCTTGAAGCTTTTAAAATTCTCTCCAGAATTTTCAAAATCCATGTCCACATGTTTACAATTTCACGTCAAAAAATGGCTAAAATTCCAGTTGAAATTTTTTCAAAGTCCCTTCAAAATTTTCCAATTTTTGTCCCAATTCTTCCCATTCCCATTGAAACTTTTCAAATCCCTCTCCAAATTGTTGAAATTCTCTTGAAGCTTTTAAAATTCTCTCTAGAATTTTCAAAATCCATGTCCACATGTTTACAATTTCACGTCAAAAAATGGCTAAAATTCCAGTTGAATTTTTTCAAAGTCCCTTCAAAATTTTCCAATTTTTGTCCCAATTCTTCCCATTCCCATTGAAACTTTTCAAATCCCTCTCAAAATGGTTGAAATTCTCTTGAAGCTTTTAAAATTCTCTCTAGAATTTTCAAAATCCATGTCCACATGTTTACAATTTCACGTCAAAAAATGGCTAAAATTCCAGTTGAAATGTTTTCAAAGTCCCTTAAAAATTTTCCAATTTTTGTCCCAATTCTTCCCATTCCCATTGAAACTTTTCAAATCCCTCTCAAAATGGTTGAAATTCTCTTGAAGCTTTTAAAATTCTCTCTAGAATTTTCAAAATCCATGTCCACATGTTTACAATTTCACGTCAAAAAATGGCTAAAATTCCAGTTGAAATGTTTTCAAAGTCCCTTAAAAATTTTCCAATTTTTGTCCCAATTCTTCCCATTCCCATTGAAACTTTTCAAATCCCTCTCAAAATGGTTGAAATTCTCTTGAAGCTTTTAAAATTCTCTCTAGAATTTTCAAAATCCATGTCCACATGTTTACAATTTCACGTCAAAAAATGGCTAAAATTCCAGTTGAAATTTTTTCAAAGTCCCTTCAAAATTTTCCAATTTTTGTCCCAATTCTTCCCATTCCCATTGAAACTTTTCAAATCCCTCTCAAAATGGTTGAAATTCTCTTGAAGCTTTTAAAATTCTCTCTAGAATTTTCAAAATCCATGTCCACATGTTTACAATTTCACGTCAAAAAATGGCTAAAATTCCAGCGGAAATTTTTTCAAAGTCTCTTCAAAATTTTCCAATTTTTGTCCCAATTCTTCCCATTCCCATTGAAACTTTTCAAATCCCTCTCAAAATGGTTGAAATTCTCTTGAAGCTTTTAAAATTCTCTCTAGAATTTTCAAAATCCATGTCCACATGTTTACAATTTCACGTCAAAAAATGGCTAAAATTCCAGTTGAAATTTTTTCAAAGTCCCTTCAAAATTTTCCAATTTTTGTCCCAATTCTTCCCATTCCCATTGAAACTTTTCAAATCCCTCTCAAAATGGTTGAAATTCTCTTGAAGCTTTTAAAATTCTCTCTAGAATTTTCAAAATCCATGTCCACATGTTTACAATTTCACGTCAAAAAATGGCTAAAATTCCAGTTGAAATTTTTTCAAAGTCCCTTAAAAATTTTCCAATTTTTGTCCCAATTCTTCCCATTCCCATTGAAACGTTTCAAATCCCTCTCAAAATTGTTGAAATTCTCTTGAAGCTTTTAAAATTCTCTCTAGAATTTTCAAAATCCATGTCCACATGTTTACAATTTCACGCAAAAAAATGGCTAAAATTCCAGTTGAAATTTTTTCAAAGTCCCTTCAAAATTTTCCAATTTTTGTCCCAATTCTTCCCATTCCCATTGAAACTTTTCAAATCCCTCTCCAAATTGTTGAAATTCTCTTGAAGCTTTTAAAATTCTCTCTAGAATTTTCAAAATCCATGTCCACATGTTTACAATTTCACGTCAAAAAATGGCTAAAATTCCAGTTGAAATTTTTTCAAAGTCCCTTAAAAATTTTCCAATTTTTGTCCCAATTCTTCCCATTCCCATTGAAACTTTTCAAATCCCTCTCAAAATGGTTGAAATTCTCTTGAAGCTTTTAAAATTCTCTCTAGAATTTTCAAAATCCATGTCCACATGTTTACAATTTCACGTCAAAAAATGGCTAAAATTCCAGTTGAAATGTTTTCAAAGTCCCTTAAAAATTTTCCAATTTTTGTCCCAATTCTTCCCATTCCCATTGAAACTTTTCAAATCCCTCTCAAAATGGTTGAAATTCTCTTGAAGCTTTTAAAATTCTCTCTAGAATTTTCAAAATCCATGTCCACATGTTTACAATTTCACGTCAAAAAATGGCTAAAATTCCAGTTGAAATTTTTTCAAAGTCCCTTCAAAATTTTCCAATTTTTGTCCCAATTCTTCCCATTCCCATTGAAACTTTTCAAATCCCTCTCAAAATGGTTGAAATTCTCTTGAAGCTTTTAAAATTCTCTCTAGAATTTTCAAAATCCATGTCCACATGTTTACAATTTCACGTCAAAAAATGGCTAAAATTCCAGCGGAAATTTTTTCAAAGTCTCTTCAAAATTTTCCAATTTTTGTCCCAATTCTTCCCATTCCCATTGAAACTTTTCAAATCCCTCTCAAAATGGTTGAAATTCTCTTGAAGCTTTTTAAAATTCTCTCTAGAATTTTCAAAATCCATGTCCACATGTTTACAATTTCACGTCAAAAAATGGCTAAAATTCCAGTTGAAATTTTTTCAAAGTCCCTTCAAAATTTTCCAATTTTTGTCCCAATTCTTCCCATTCCCATTGAAACTTTTCAAATCCCTCTCAAAATGGTTGAAATTCTCTTGAAGCTTTTAAAATTCTCTCTAGAATTTTCAAAATCCATGTCCACATGTTTACAATTTCACGTCAAAAAATGGCTAAAATTCCAGTTGAAATTTTTTCAAAGTCCCTTAAAAATTTTCCAATTTTTGTCCCAATTCTTCCCATTCCCATTGAAACGTTTCAAATCCCTCTCAAAATTGTTGAAATTCTCTTGAAGCTTTTAAAATTCTCTCTAGAATTTTCAAAATCCATGTCCACATGTTTACAATTTCACGCAAAAAAATGGCTAAAATTCCAGTTGAAATTTTTTCAAAGTCCCTTCAAAATTTTCCAATTTTTGTCCCAATTCTTCCCATTCCCATTGAAACTTTTCAAATCCCTCTCAAATTGTTGAAATTCTCTTGAAGCTTTTAAAATTCTCTCCAGAATTTTCAAAATCCATGTCCACATGTTTACAATTTCACGTCAAAAAATGGCTAAAATTCCAGTTGAAATTTTTTCAAAGTCCCTGAAAAATTTTCCAATTTTTGTCCCAATTCTTCCCATTCCCATTGAAACTTTTCAAATCCCTCTCAAAATTGTTGAAATTCTCTTGAAGCTTTTAAAATTCTCTCTAGATTTTCAAAATCCATGTCCACATGTTTACAATTTCACGCAAAAAAAGGCTAAAATTCAAGTTGAAATTTTTTCAAAGTCCCTTAAAAATTTTCCAATTTTTGTCCCAATTCTTCCCATTCCCATTGAAACTTTTCAAATCCCTCTCAAAATGGTTGAAATTCTCTTGAAGCTTTTAAAATTCTCTCTAGAATTTTCAAAATCCATGTCCACATGTTTACAATTTCACGTCAAAAAATGGCTAAAATTCCAGTTGAAATTTTTTCAAAGTCCCTTAAAAATTTTCCAATTTTTGTCCCAATTCTTCCCATTCCCATTGAAACGTTTCAAATCCCTCTCAAAATTGTTGAAATTCTCTTGAAGCTTTTAAAATTCTCTCCAGAATTTTCAAAATCCATGTCCACATGTTTACAATTTCACGTCAAAAAATGGCTAAAATTCCAGTTGAAATTTTTTCAAAGTCCCTTAAAAATTTTCCAATTTTTGTCCCAATTCTTCCCATTCCCATTGAAACTTTTCAAATCCCTCTCAAAATTGTTGAAATTCTCTTGAAGCTTTTAAAATTCTCTCCAGAATTTTCAAAATCCATGTCCACATGTTTACAATTTCACGTCAAAAAATGGCTAAAATTC